>NC_091977.1:539512370-539564870 GCF_044704955.1 Pristiophorus japonicus
TGAGTGTGTGTGTGTGTGTGTGTGTGAATGTGTGTGTGAGTGTGAGTATTGTGTGTGTGAGTGTGTGTGTGAGTGTGTGTGTGAATGTGTGTGTGTGTGTGTGTGTGTGTGTGTGTGTGTGTGTGTGTGAGTGTGTGTGTGTGAGTGTGAGTATGTGTGAGGTGAGTATGTGTGTGTGTGAGTGTGAGTGTGTGTGTGTGAGTGTGAGTATGTGTGTGTGTGTGAGTGTGAGTGTGTGTGTGTGAGTGTGAGTATGTGTGTGTGTGAGTGTGAGTGTGTGTGTGTGTGTTGCCCTGGACAATGCCATTTGGGACTGTATGGTCCCTCTGTCCTACACCACGACACCCTCCCACTGGGCTGTTGTGGCTCTCTGTTCCCCGCTGCGTTGGTGGAAATGATGTGCCTTGGATCAGAAATCACAATTAACAACGGACCAAAACAGCGTTACGCGAATCAGTGCGTGGCGTATATATCGCCGACGTGAATAGCAAGTTGCAGAAGTCTGATCCCACTCCCTGCTCACTTGTTTGGTTAGGTGTGTATCCTTCTGAAGACTTAAAACATAGATGATCGAACAGTATACTACAGTTTTTAACTTCTTCTCTGGGCCCCCCCGCCGACCCCCCCACCCCATCCCACGCACACATGCGCGACGTACAGACACACTCTCTCTCGCTCACTGGCGGAGTGACCAACAATGTTCTCCCGACTACACGCCAATCGCGAGGTCCCGCACACGGCCTCACACTAGCTGCAGCTGCTGGAAGTGACACGGATTGGAGTTTGTCAGAAGCACAGGCAAAACAGCGGCGATACAGCGCCACCAGTGGCGACGGGGTGCAATGACGCCGTGACAGTGTTTACATAGGAATTGCCCATTGTAAATGCGGGGGTGGGAATTTACAATGGGGCGGAGAGGGGGGGGGTTAATGTTGTCCAAGAATGCAGGAAGACATAATGGGGGTGAATTTCTACAATGGCCCATATGCCAGGATATCCCGGGCTTCTACAGCATAAGTTCTGGAGGGTCTGCTCGTTCTCTGCTTCGTAATAACTTTGCAATATAATAGTCCTTTGCAATAGCAATTTGCAATAAATTAGCCATCATCATCCATCATCATAGGCAGTCCCTCGGAATCGAGGAAGACTTGCATCCACTCCCTAAGTGAGTTCTTTGATGGCTGAACAGTCCGATACGAGAGCCAGGTGGGACAGACGGTCGTCGAGGGAAGGGGTGGGTGGGGCCGGTTTGCCGCACGCTCCTTCCGCTGCCTGCGCTTGGCCTCTTCACGCTCTTTGCGTTGAGACTCGAGGTGCTCAGCGCCATCCCGGATGGACTTTCTCCACCTCAGGCAGTCTGCGGCCAGGGTCTCCCAGGTGTCAGTGGTGATGTCGCACTTTACCAGGGAGGGTTTGAGGGTGTCCCTTGCAACGTTCCCGCTGCCCACCTTTGGCTCGTTGACCGTGCAGGAGCTCCGCATAAAGCATTTGCTTAGGGAGCCTCGTGTCTGGCATGCGAACTATGTGGCCTGCCCAGCGAAGCAGATCGAGTGTGGTCAGTGCTTCAATACCGGGGATGTTAGCCTGGGCGAATGGAAAAGCACTTTGCAATAAAATAGTATTTTGCAATGGAAAAGCACTTTGCAATAAAATAGTATTTTGCAATGGAATAGCACTTTGCAATATAATAGTCCTTGCAATATGCTGGTGCCTTGCGGTGAATTGTGGCTTTAAATGACCATCAGCTTGTGTTACGGAGGGCGGGGCAGGGGCCCGGCTGCTGTGTGTGGCCATTGGCTGAAACCACTGCACACAGGCGGGCGTGGGGGCGGGGCTTGACAACTCACATTAAAATTCGACGTTAATACACCTGAGCAATCTTTTTGTGTATCCTCTCTGTCTACGCGCAGCGAAAAGTATTGTGGTTTATAATAGTTATTATTATCCGTTATCTTCGAAAGAGAAACAAAATTGCAGCAGATTTAACGGGAGAGAAAAAAAAATGAGAGGGAACCTTGGTTACCCAACCGTAATGTATTTGCTTCATGGGTTCTTTGCTTAAAAATTCATAGAAAGATATAAATTTACAGCGCAGATGGAGGCCATTTCGGCCCATCGTGTCCGCGCCGGCCGACAAAGAGCCGCACGGCCCTCGGTCAGCAGCCCTGAAGGCTAGAGGGTTTGAGTATAGGAACAGGAAGGTCTTACTGCAGTTGTATAGGACCTTGGTGAGGCCTCACCTGGAGTATTGTGTTCAGTTTTGGCCTCCTAATCTGAGGAAGGACGTTCTTGCTATTGAGGGAGTGCAGCGAAGGTTCACCAGACTGATTCCCGGGATGGCGGGACTGACATATGAGGAGAGACTGGATCAACTGGGTCTTTATTCACTGGAATTTAGAAGAATGAGAGGGGATCTCATAGAAACATATAAAATTCTGACGGGTTTAGACAGGTTAGATGCAGGAAGAATGTTCCCGATGTTGGGGAAGTTCAGAACCAGGGGTCACAGTCTAAGGATAAGGGGTAAGCCATTTAGGACCGAGATGAGGAGAAACTTCTTCACTCAGAGAATTGTGAACCTGTGGAACTCTCTACCACAGAAAGTTGTTGAGGCCAGCTCGTTAGATATATTCAGAAGAGAGTTAGATGTGGCCCTTACAGCTAAAGGGATCAAGGGGTATGGAGAGAAAGCAGGAAAGGGGTACTGAGGGAATGATCAGCCATGATCTTATTGAATGGTGGTGCAGGCTCGAAGGGCCGAATAGCCATCTCCTGCACCTATTTTCTATGTTACATATAAACCTATGAACAATGAACAATGACGGAAAGGTAAAGAGTGCCTGGCCCAACCAGTCCGCCTCACACAACTGCGACACCCCTTACACCGAAACATTCTACACTCCACCCCAACCGGAGATGAGAGGGTTAACTTATGAGGAAAGGTTGAGTAGGTTGGGCCTCTACTCTTTGGAATTCAATAGAATGAGAGGTGATCTTATCGAAAGATATAAGATTATGAGGGGGCTTGACAAGGTGGATGCAGAGAAGATGTTTCCACTGATGGGGGAGACGAGAACTAGGGGGCATAATCTTAGAATAAGGGGCCACCCATTTAAAACTGAGATGAGGAGGAATTTCTTCTCTCAGAGAGTTATAACTCTGTGGAATTTGCTGCCTCAGAGAGCTGTGGAAACTGGGTCATTGAATAAATTTAAGACAGAGATGGACAGCTTCTTAACCGATAAGGGATTATGGGGAGCGGGCGGGGAAGTGGACCTGAGTCCATGATCGGATCAGCCATGATCTTATTAAATGGCGGAGCAGGCTCGAGGGGCCGTATGGCCTACTCCTGCTCCTATTTCTTATGTTCTTACCATCGTACTAATTGATAGCAACACATTGCTATTCAGAACTAGTTGGTTAATTAGCTGAAGGTTTAACAATCACACGACACATTACCGGTTCATCCACCAGGCTCACAACTGCACACCTCATCGTGGATCCCCCGAACCCAACTGCCTGGGGTTTTATTGAGGCTGGTGATCATCACGTGACTGGCTAAGCCACTCCCAACTCAACAGCTCTACCAACTTGTGAGCATACTCACGGGTGCGTACATGACACCAACCCCTCGTGCATTGTCCTGGTGTCTCCAGGAATTACGGATTTATCTTCAGGACTCTGCAGTGAGCAACATTTGGGAGAGAAAGCGCAGTCGCGTTAAATAAATTGTGGTTTTGTAAAAAATCTTCATCGAACACTTTTGCTTACCAGTTGCAAAAATATTGGACATGGGGAAATAAAAGGCTGCTTGATCTGAGATTCAATATTAACTTTCGAAAGGAAATTGGATAAATACTTGAAGGAGGAAAATATTTGCAGGGCTATGGGGAAAGAGCAGGGTGGGGGGGGTGCGGGTGGGGTGGTGTGGGACTAACTGGATCGCTCTTTCAAAGAGCCGGTACAGGAACGATGGCCCGAATGGCCTCTTTCTGTGCTGTATGATTCTGTAATGTGTATAATCCTGATCAGCATCTGAAATATCTTCAGCAATCGGGAGCAAGCAGACCCACTTAAGAGGGTAACCACTGGGGAAAAGGTATTCATAACTCATTCAGATCAGAGACGGGTGATGTGCAGGTTTATAAATGGACATCAATTACTTCCACGTGCTCTGCTGAATTAAATAGCACATGTCGTGTGTGGTAACTAATGAACTATGTGATTGCTACTCACTATGCCTGGATGTGCCGCGGGTAATTCTAACTGGATTTGCCGGGCAAGAATCCCACAGGATGGGGTGCAATGCCGGTATTAAGCGCTGCCTGATGTTCACAGCCCTGGCTCAGTGGGCAGCACACTCGCCTCTGAGTCACAAGGTTGTGGGTTCAACTCTCACTCCAGAGACTTGAGCACAAAAATCCAGGCTGACGCTCCCAGTGCAGTGCTGGGGGAGTGCACCGCACTGTCGGAGGGGCAGTGCTGAGGGAGCGCCGCACTGTCGGAGGGGTAGTGCTGAGGGAGCGCCGCATTGTCAGAGGGGCAGTGCTGAGGGAGCGCCGCACTGTCGGAGGGGCAGTGCAGAGGGAGCGCCGCACTGTCGGAGGGGCAGTACTGAGGGAGCGCCGCACTGTCGGAGGGGCAGTGCAGAGGGAGCGCCGCACTGTCGGAGGGGCAGTACTGAGGGAGCGCCGCACTGTCGGAGGGGCAGTACTGAGGGAATGCCGCACTGTCGGAGGGGCAGTGCTGAGGGAGCGCCGCACTGTCGGAGGGGCAGTCCTGAGGGAGTGCGCCGCACTGTCGGAGCGGCAGTGCTGAGGGAGCGCCGCACTGTCGGAGGGGCAGTGCTGAGGGAGTGCCGCACTATTGGAGGGGCAGTACTGAGGGAGTGCTGCACTGTCGGAGGGGCAGTGCTGAGGGAGCGCCGCACTGTCGGAGGGGCAGTACTGAGGGAGTGCTGCACTGTCGGAGGGGCAGTACTCCAGGTGCGGTCTCACCAAGGCCCTGTATAACTGTAGTAAGAGATCCTTGCTTCCTGTACTCAAATCCTCTTGCACGATGGGCCAAGTGGCCTCTTGTGCAGTATGATTCTATGATTTTAATTCCTCTGCTTGTCCTGGGGCGGAGAGAGAGAATTCTCGAACCACGGACAGTGACTAAACACATGTTATGGGTGAGTAACCACGGTAGAACTATTAACATTCAGAAAAGCTGCCCAGTTGGGGAAAGTGGCCTTGCAGATAGGACCAACAGCATTTTCGTTACGTTTACACACGTAACATTTAATAAGAAATCCATCAAATGGTAAATGCTGGAGAAGGGCCGAGCCATTATTGGGGGGGGGGGGGGGGGGCGGGGTGCAAAATCAGAACAGGAAAAAATTACCCCTCCGACAAAAACACAATTGATCGGACGGCACAATGTTGGAAAATGAGCGGGGTAAATCTGTGCTGTCTCAGTGGACATAGAGCGATAGAATATTGAACCGTCCTTCAGCGCCGTTCCCAATGAGAAAGAACCGTTTAATACAGGTACAACGTGATAGCTTGCGAAGTGTGGATGTACAGAGGGACCTGGGTGTCCTTGTACACCAGTCATTGAAAACAAACATGCCGGTGCAGCAAGCAGTGAGGGAGGCAAATGGTACGTGGGCCTTCATTGCACGAGGATTTGAGTACAGGAGCAAGGATGTCTTACTCCATAGGGCCTTGGTGAGACCACACCTGGAGTATTGTGTGCAGTTTTGGTCTCCTTACCTCAGGAAGGATATACTTGCCACAGAGGTAGTGCAGCGAAGGTTCACCAGACTGATTCCTGGGATAGCAGGACTGTCGTATGAGGAGAGATTGGGTGGACTGGGCCTGTATTCACTGGAGTTTAGAAGAATGAGAGGAGATCTTATTGAATCGTATAAAATTCTGACGGGGTTGGACAGACTGGATGCGGGGAGGATGTTTCCCCGGGGCTGGGAAGTCTAGAACAAGGAGTCACAGTCTCAGGATACGGGGTAGGAAATTTAGGACCGAGATGAGGAGAAATTTTTTCACTCAGAGGGTGGTGACCCTGTGGAATTCTCTACCACAGAAGGCTGTGGAGACCAAGTCACTGAATATATTTAAGAAGGAGATAGATAGATTTCTAGACACAAAAGGCATCAAGGGGTATGGGGAGAAAGCAGGAATATGGTGTTGAGATAGAGGATCAGCCATGGTCATATTGAATGGTGGTGCAGGCTCGAAGGGCCGAATGGCCTAATACTGCTCCTTTTTTCTATGTTTTTAACCTCTCAAATCTGGCTGTCTCAAACTTGGAATTGTCTGAAAGCTGGACATTTTTTGAAAAAAATCCCATTTGAGAATCAGTAAAATAAACTCCGGAATTATCGTCCAAAACTGGGCGGGCCGGACTAGCTATCGGCTGCTCCACAATGTTGTAAATGGCGTGGGATCGGTGCGAGCTTTGCCCAATGACCCTCGACCCAGCCCAACACGACCTGACCCACCGCCACCATCAGTACGCTGTCTGTCTCGGTAGCATACGTACGCTCTGGTCCGAAATCCGGAAAAACATACCAGAATCGGCACGGTCTCGATCGCGAGGTTGCTGGGTTGTACCTGTGTAGCTCAAGCCCACTCGCTCATGTAGAAAGCTGGCTGGTTACAATCCCCCCCTGGGCCCATGACCTGTCTGAAAGGGGCCACGATCCCAACATCTGCGATTTTAACCTGCTCACAAGAACACAAGAAATAGGAGCAGGAGTCGGCCATTCGGCCCCTCGAGCCTGCTCCGCCATTTAATACGATCATGGCTGATCCGATCATGGACTCAGCTCCACTTCCCTGCCCGCTCCCCATAACCCCATTTTCCCTTATCTGTTAAGAAACTGTCTATTTCTGTCTTAAATATATTCAATGACCCAGCTTCCACAGCTCTCTGGGGCAGCGAATTCCACAGATTTACAACCCTCTGAGAGAAGAAATTCCTCCTCATCTCAGTTTTAAATGGGCGGCCCCTTATTCTAAGATGATGCCCCCCAGTTCTAGTCTCCCCTATCAGTGGGAAACATCCTCTCTGCATCCACCTTGTCAAGCCCCCTCATAATCTTATATGTTTCGATAAGATCATCTCTCATTCTCCTCGTTATGTCAATAGTGTACCTATGAATGACTCCACAAGGCAATGTGTTGTACTTAAACTGTAGTGACCTTGGTCCTTTATTCCAAACTCCAGAGTGCTCGACAAGCATGGTGTGCAGCCTTTTGATACTGGGCCCTGCCACCAGGGCAGGGAATCCCCGGTCTCCACCAGTTGCACCCTCTAGTGGTGCCAGCATGTATGTACACGGTGTGAACCTAATTGAAAGTACATCAGGTAACCAAAACTCCATCTTGTGCAATCTCACAGTGACTACACATAGAGTACATCCGTAGTCAGCATATACAACACTTCTGAATTCCAATGAGTAGAGGCCCAACCTCCTTACCCTTTCCTCATAAGTCAACCCCCTCATCCTTGGAATCAACTGAGTGAACCTTCTCTGAACTGCCTCTAAGGCAAGTATATCCTTTCGTAAATATGGAAACCAAAACTGCACGCAGTATTCCAGGTGTGGCCTCACCAATACCCTGTATAACTGTAGCAAGACTTCCCTGCTTTTATACTCCATCCCCTTTGCAATAAAGGCCAAGATTCCATTGGCCTTCCTGATCACTTGCTGTACCTGCATACTATCCTTTTGTGTTTCATGCACCAGGACCCCCAGGTCCCACTCCCCCTGATCGGGCAGCAAGGACACCCGCCCAGAGCCAATGGTGTCCTTCTTTACATGTCCATGTTGCGGCCCGACTGTGATTTTAACTTGGGGCCCGAGCGGGGGAAATCTGCCTGGGGTTAAAGTCGGGGCCTGAAATGTCTGAGGGCGGGCGGTAGTGGGGCAGGGGTCACGCTTTTAACTGGGAGACTTACTGGCAGGCTTGCTTTGAAGCTTGATGTCACACCCGTCTTGACAGCCAATTGAGTCTACCTTTTATCCCCATGCCGAGCTCGATTATATCATCATCATCATCATCGGCAGTCCCTCGGAATCGAGGAAGACTTGCTCCCACTCTAAAAGTGAGTTCTCAAGTGACTGAACAGTCCAATACGGGAATTACAGTCTCTGTCACAGGTGGGACAGACAGTGGTTGAGGTAAAGGGTGGGTGGGGAGTCTGGTTTGCCGCACGCTCCTTCCGCTGCCTGCGCTTGCTTTCTGCACGCTCTCGGCGACGAGACTCGAGGTGCTCAGCGCCCTCCCGGATGCACTTCCTCCACTTAGGGCGGTCTTTGGCCAGGGACTCCCAGGTGTCGGTGGGGATGTTGCATTTTATCAGGGAGGCTTTGAGGGTGTCCTTGTAACGTTTCCTCTGCCCACCTTTGGCTTGTTTGCCCTGAAGGAGTTCCGAGGAGAGCGCTTGCTTTGGGAGTCTCGTGTCGGGCATACGGACAATGTGGCCTGCCCAGCGGAGCTGGTCGAGTGTGGTCAGTGCTTCGATGCTGGGGATGTTGGCCTGGTCGAGGACGCTAACGTTGGTGCGTCTGTCCTCCCAGTGGATTTGCAGGTTCTTGCACAGCGCCAATAGCCCGCGTGCAAAGGCATTATCTCTGTATCGCTTCCGATTGGATTTTATGTCCCATTATTCTTTGCCGCATGAACCAAGCCTCTTATGTATATATATATATATATATGTATATATATATATATATTTAAATATAACAATTACCTTAATTTCTTTGTTACTTTCAAAAACAGCTTTTAGCTATGACGATTATATACACTTATACAATATCCTTTTTTTTTAAAACAAAAATAATGTTCTTTGTAAAAGCGACTGGCTGACAGGGGAGTTTTGGGATCAGTTGCCACCCAAGAATCTTCAAAACAATTCTGTCTGTGCCATCTTTAGGAGGGGACAGGCCAGGATTGGTTCTACAGCGTGCCACGGATGGGGATACTCGCAGTACGAGAGCCTATAAAGGTAGATCTCTATCTATCTATCTATCTATCTATCTATCTATCTGCCTGTCTATCTATCTGTTGACCTGTCTTTTCCCTCTATGCATCCTTTTCTGTTTTAAGTTTGTTTAATAGAGGAAGGAGTTATTGATCGCTGGTCTCCTAACTTCAGAAATGGGAGCCAATCGGCCTTTCAAGCCTGCTCCACCTTCCAATGAGATCACTGGCTAATAATAAGAACATAAGAAATAGGAGCAGGAGAAGGCCATACGGCCCCTCGAGCCTGCTCCGCCATTCAATACGATCATGGCTGATCCGATCATGGGCTCGGGTCCACTTCCCTGCCCGCTCCCCATAACCCCTTATTTCCCTATCGGTTAAGGAACCGTCTATCTCTGTCTTAAATCCATTCAATGTCCCGGCTTCCATAGTTCTCTGAGGCAGCGAATTCCACAGATTTACAACCATCTGATATCTTCAACCTCAACTATATTCTTTGATTCCCTTAGTATCCAACAAGCTATCATAGAAACATAGAAACATAGAAACATAGAAAATAGGTGCAGGAGCAGGCCATTCAGCCCTTCTAGCCTGCACCGCCATTCAATGAGTTCATGGCTGAACATGAAACTTCAGTACCCCCTTCCTGCTTTCTCGCCATAACCCTTGATCCCCCGAGTAGTAAGGACTTCATCTAACTCCCTTTTGAATATATTTAGTGAATTGGCCTCAACTACTTTCTGTGGTAGAGAATTCCACAGGTTCACCACTCTCTGGGTGAAGAAGTTTCTCCTCATCTCGGTCCTAAATGGCTTACCCCTTATCCTCAGACTGTGACCCCTGGTTCTGGACTTCCCCAACATTGGGAACATTCTTTCTGCATCTAACCTGTCTAAACCCGTCAGAATTTTAAACGTTTCTATGAGGTCCCCTCTCATTCTTCTGAACTCCAGTGAATACAAGCCCAATTGATCCAATCTTTCTTGATAGGTCAGTCCCGCCATCCCGGGAATCAGTCTGGTGAACCTTCGCTGCACTCCCTCAATAGCAAGAATGTCCTTCCTCAAGTTAGGAGACCAAAACTGTACACAATACTCCAGGTGTGGCCTCACCAAGGCCCTGTACAACTGTAGCAACACCTCCCTGCCCCTGTATTCAAATCCCCTCGCTATGAAGGCCAACATGCCATTTGCTTTCTTAACCGCCTGCTGTACCTGCATGCCAACCTTCAATGACTGATGTACCATGACACCCAGGTCTCGTTGCACCTTCCCTTTTCCTAATCTGTCACCATTCAGATAATAGTCTGTCTCTCTGTTTTTACCGATCTCAGCCTTGAGTATACTCACTGATTCAGCCTCCACAGCCCTCTGCGGCAGAGAATTCCAAAGATTCACTACCCTCTGAGTGAAGAAATTTCTCCTCATCTCAGTCCTAAATGGCCGACCCCTTATCCTGAGACTGTGACCCCTGGTTCTAGACTCCCCAGCCAGGGGGAAATATCCTCCCTGCATCCACCCTGTCAAGCCCTCTCAGAATTTTATACGTTTCAATGAGATCACCTCTCATTCTTCTAAACTCTAGAGAATATCGGCCTAGTCTATAAAAATCTCTCCTCATAGGACAATCCCCCCATCCCAGGAATCAGTCTAGTGAACCTTTGTTACACTCCCTCTAAGGGAAGTACATCGTTCCTTAGAGAAGAAGACCAAAATTGTACAAAATACTTTAGGTGCGGTCTCACCAGGGCCCTAAATAATTGGCCAACATCACCACCATGGAAGCACTGACCACACTCGACCAGCTCTGCTGAGCGGGCCACATTGTTCGCATGCCCGACACAAGACTCCCAAAGCAAGCGCTCTACTTGGAACTCCTACACGGCAAACAAGCCAAAGGTGGGCAGAGGAAACGTTTCTAGGACACCCTCAAAGCCTCCCTGATAAAGTGCAACATCCCCACCGACACCTGGGAGTCCCTGGCCAAAGACCGCCCTAAGTGGAGGAAGTGCATCCGGGAGGGCGCTGAGCACCTCGAGTCTCGTCGCCGAGAGCGTGCAGAAACCAAGCGCAGGCAGCGGAAGGAGTGTGCGGCAAACCAGACTCCCCACCCACCCTTTCCTCCAACCACTATCTGTCCCACCTGTGACAGAGACTGTAATTCCCGTATTGGACTGTTCAGTCACCTGAGAACTCGCGTTTAGAGTGGAAGCAAGTCTTCTTCAATTTCGAGGGACTGCCTGTGATGATGATGATATAATTGCAGTAAGACTTCCTTAGTCTTATGCTCCAATGCTTTTCTAGTAAAGACCAACAAACCATTTGCTTTCTGAACTGTTTGCTGTACCTGCATGCTAACTTTGTGATTGGTGTACAAGGACACCCAGGTCCCTCTGAACACCAACATTTCCCAATCTCTCACCGTTTCAAAAATACTCTGCTTTTCTATTTTTCCTACCAAAGTGGATAACTTCACATTTCTCCACATTATATTCCATTTGCCATGTTCTTGCCCACTCACTGAGCCTGTCTGTATACCCTTGGAGCCTCTTTGCATCCTCCTCACAACTTACATTCCCACCGAGCTTTGTATTGTCAGCACGCAAACTAACAAAACTAATTTCAGGCAAGCTGAGCAGAGTTGGTCTAAATCCACTCAGGGATCTGTAACGGGTTTGAGGTTGCCTTTTGCTGTAGTTCCCATCCGAAGCAACGCACCGATCTCTGTCACATCAGGAATGGAATCTGGGCCTTTATTGCAAAGGGGATGGAGTATAAAAGCAGGGAAGTCTTGCTACAGTTATACAGGGTATTGGTGAGGCCACACCTGGAGCACTGCGTGCAGTTTTGGTTTCCGTATTTACGAAAGGATATACTTGCTTTGGAGGCAGTTCAGAGAAGGTTCACTCGGCTGATTCCGGAGATGAGGGGTTGACTTATGAGGAAAGGTTGAGGAGGTTGGGCCTCAACTCATTGGAATTCCGAAGAATGAGAGGTGATCTTATTGAAACGTATAAGATTATGAGGGGGGCTCGACAAGGTGGATGCAGAGAGGATGTTTCCACTGATGGGGGAGACTAGAACTAGGGGGCATAATCTTAGAATAAGGGGCCGCTCATTTAAAACTGAGATGAGGAGGAATTTCTTCTCTCAGAGGGTTGTAAACCTGTGGAATTCGCTGCCTCAGAGAGCTGTGGAGGCTGGGTCATTGAATAAATTTAAGACAGAGATAGACAGTTTCTTAACCAATAAGGGAATAAGGGGTTATGGGGAGCGGGTAGGGCAGTGGACCTGAATCTATGATCAGATCAGCCATGATCGTATTGAATGGCGGAGCAGGCTCGAGGGGCCATATGTTCTTACGTTCTAAACAATTTCCGAAATTTGCTGGTAATTTTCGCCGGACGTTCAGATGTGTCTACGTCCCTTGATATGTCCGGTTCTGTTCTTGAATCACACTGGGATGGATTCTCTGAGCACGGTCTACACAGCTCATTATGGCGCACCATTCAATCTCGTACACACCAACCTTTGCCTGTCTCCGGGAAACCGTTCGTGTGTTCCTATTCTCTTGCTCGGAACACCAAACCTCTCCCACTTCAAGGTGATCGGAAAACAGGGAGGAGGCCATTCAGCCCTCGAGCCAGTTGTGCAGACTTGAGGCCGATGATCAGCCATGATCGGATTAAATGGTGGAGCAGGTTCGAGGGGTCGTGTGGCCGACCTCTGCTCCTATTTCTTATGGTCTTATACCGTTCAATTAGATCATGATCGATCTGTACCTCAGCTGCCTTTGGTTCCCTTACCATTAATACCCGCGCGAACACCTATCAATTCAAATTTTGAGATTTTCAATTGACCCCCTGGCCTCAACAGTTTTCTGGGGGAGAGAGTTCCAGATTCCCACCTCCCTTTGTGTGAAGAAGTGCTTCCTGACATCACGGAACGGCCTGGCTCTAAATTTAAGGTGACACCCCCTTGTTCTGGTCTACCCCACCAGAGGAAATAGTGGGAAACGTATAAGATTATGAGAGGGCTTGACAAGGTGGATGCAGAGAGGATGTTTCCACTGATGGAGGAGACTAGAACTAGGGGGCATGATCTTGGAATAAGGGGCCGCCCATTTAAAACTGAGATAAGGAGGAATTTCTTCTCTCAGAGGGTTGTAAATCTGTGGAATTCGCTGCCTCAGAGAGCTGTGGAGGCTGGGTCATTGAATATATTTAAGCCAGATATAGACAGTTTCTTAAAGGATAAGGGGTTATGGGGAGCGGGCAGGGAAGTGGAGCTGAGTCCATGATCGGATCAGCCATGATCGTATTAAATGGCGGAGCAGGCTCGAGGGGCCAAGTGGGCGACTCCTGCTCCTATTTCTTATGTTCTTATGTCTCCATCTACCCGATTGAATCCGTTAACCATCTCAAACAGCTCAATTAGATCACCCTTTAATTTTCTACACTCGAGGGAATACAGGTCTAGTCTAAGTAACCTGTCCTCATAATGTAACGCTTTTAGCCTGGGTATTCTGGTGAATAGTTGATCGAAAATAAAAGATTAATCTTTATTAAGTCATCTTTTACATGCCAGAACTATTCCAATACAAGTGATTTAGTTGCCTGTGCCCGGTGTAGATGTACAAGCTAGGATTGGTCAGTTTGTGAAATGGGGACCAGAGTATTTATTTTTGATCATTTATGGGACATGGGTGTCGCTGGCAAGGTCAGCTTTTATATCCCAAAAAAACAGAGAATCTGGAAATACTCAGCGGGTCGGGCAGCATCTGTGGAGAGAGAAACAGAGTTAGTGTTTCGGGTCTGTGACCCTTTGTCATCGACCTGAAACGTTAACTCTGAATCTCTCTCCACAGATGCTGCCCGACCCGCTGAGTATTTCTGGCATTCTCTGTTTTTATTTCCGATTCCAGCATCCGCAGTATTTTGCCCATCCATTATTGCCCCTCGAGAAAGTGGTGGTGAGCCGCCTTCTTGAACCGCTGCAGTCCGTGTGGTGAAGGTGCTCCCACAGTACTGACTATGTCGTAGCGGTTTGGTACAACTTGCCATAGAGGGGATGGCAGCGAAGGTTCACCAGACTGATTCCTGGGATGACAGGACTGTCGTATGAGGAGCGATTGGGTCGACTAGACCTGTATTCACTAGAGTTTAGAAGAATGAGAGGGGATCTCATTGAAACGTATAAAAGTCTGACTGGGTTGGATAGACTGGATGCGGGGAGGATGTTTCCCCCGGGGCTGGGAAGTCTAGAACAAGGGGTCACAGTCTCAGGATATGGGGTAGGACATTTAGGACCGAGATGAGGAGAAATGTTTTCACTCAGAGGGTGGTGAACCTGTGGAATTCTCTACCACAGAAGGCTGTGGAGGCCAAGTCACTGAATATATTTAAGAGGGAGATAGATTTCTAGACACAAAAAGCATCAAGAGGTATGGGGAAAAAGCGGGAATATGGTGTTGAGGTAGAGGATCAGCCATGATAATATTGAATGGTGGTGCAGACTCGAAGGGCCGAATGGCCGACTCCTGCTCCTATTTTCTGTGTTTAACTGAGTGGCGTGCTCAGCCACAAATTTTGCAATCAGGTTTTGTTATAACCAGCGATGCAGAGGTACACACAAAACCCCTTTTTCCTTTTCATCTGAATCTTAACTCACCGCCTTAATTTGACCAGGTCGGCCCGACAATAGCGGCCACGGGTTTGGCCTGGTCAAATTAAGGCCTCCCTGGTGGCCCAGCGTTTGCCAGTAAAGTGGCTGCAGAGCTTGCAGCGGCTGCCCTTTAACTGAAGGGGAGAGGCATTGTGACGCGTCAGCGTGACACGTTGATAAGAACATAAGAATTAGGAGCAGGAGTAGGCCATGCGGCCCCTCGAGCCTGCTCCGCCATTCAGTAAGAATTCACCCAAATTTGTGAAGCGTCCCATATTTTTTTTAAGGAAGGATATACTTGCATTGGAGGCAGCTCAGAGAAGGTTCACTCGGTTGATTCCGGGGATGAGGGGGTTGACTTATGAGGAAAGGTTGAGTAGGTTGGGCCTCTACTCATTGGAATTCAGAAGAATGAGAGGTGATCTTATTGAAACTTCTAAGATAATGAGGGGGCTCGACAAGGTGGATGCAGAGAGGATATTTCCACTCATAGGGAAAACTAAAACTAGGGGACATAGTCTCAGAATAAGGGGCCGCCCATTTAAAACTGAGATGAGGAGAAATTTCTTCTCTCTGAGGGTTGTAAATTTGTGGAATTCACTGCCCCAGAGAGCTGTGGAGGCTGGGACATTGAATATATTTAAGGCAGATTTTTGAGCGATAAGGGAGTAAAGGGTTATGGGGAGCGGGCAGGGAAGTGGAGCTCAGTCCATGATCGGATCAGCCATGATCGTATTGAATGGCGGAGCAGGCTCGAGGGGCCAAATGGCCGACTCCTGCTCCTATTTCTTATGTTTCTTATGGTCTGATGACTCGGAGCGATGGCCGCTCCGACCCGCCCGCACTTCTGCCCCTCCCCCGACACCAACACCGCTCCCACCGGGAACAAGAAGCAAAGTGCCGAAAACCGGCGGATTGTCCGCTCCGTATTGGGGCAGACGGGACACTTTAGAAATGGTAGGTGCGCCCCATTTTGGGCGGAGTGCAATTTTAGCCACGAAAAATCTATCGATCTCACCTTCGGATATCATCACAGGCAGTCCCTCGGAATCGAGGAAGACTTGCTCCCACTCTAAAAGTGAGTTCTCAGGTGACTGAACAGTCCAATACGGGAATTACAGTCTCTGTCACAGGTGGGACAGACAGTGGTTGAGGGAAAGGGTGGGTGGGGAGTCTGGTTTGCCGCACGCTCCTTCCGCTGCCTGCGCTTGCTTTCTGCATGCTCTCGGCGACTAGACTCGAGGTGCTCAGCGCCTTCCTGGATGCACTTCCTCCACTTAGGGCAGTCTTTGGCCAGGGACTCCCAGGTGTCGGTGGGGATGTTGCACTTTATCAGGGAGGCTTTGAGGGTGTCCTTGAAACGTTTCCTCTGCCCACCTGGGGCTCGCTTGCCGTGCAGGAGTTCTGAGTAGAGCGCTTGGTTTGGGAGTCTTGTGTCGGGCATGCGGACAATGTGGCCTGCCCAGCGGAGCTGGTCGAGTGTGGTCAGAGCTTCGATGCTGGGGATGTTGGCCTGGTCGAGGACGCTAACGTTGGTGCGTTATCCTCACCCTCAGATATACTCAACCATTCAGCATCCACAGCTCCTCTGAGTGAAGAAATTCCTCCTCATTTCAGTCCGAAATGGCCAACCCCTTATCCTGACACTGTGACACCCCCCCCCCCACACCCCTAGTTCTAGATTCTCCAACCCCAGGGGAAACAGCCTCTCAGCATCTAGCTTAGAAACATAGAAAATAGGAGCAGGAGTAGGCCATTCGGCCCTTCGAGCCTGCACCGCCATTCAATATGGCCATGGCTGATCCTCTATCTCAACACCATATTCCCGCTTTTTCCCAATATCCCTTGATGCCTTTTGTGTCTAGAAATCGATCTATCTCCCTTTTAAATATATTCAGTGACTTGGCCTCCACAGCCTTCTGTGGTAGAGAATTCCACAGGTTCACCACCCTCTGAGTGAAAACATTTCTCCTCATCTCGGTCCTAAATTTCCTACCCCGTATCCTGAGACTGTGACCCCTTGTTCTAGACTTCCCGGCCCGGGGGAAACATCCTCCCCGCATCCAGTCTGTCCAACCCTGTCAGAATTTTATATGTTTCAATAAGATCGCCTCTCATTCTTCTAAACTCTATTGAATACAGGCCCAGTCGACCCAATCTCTCCTCATACGGCAGTCCTGCCATCCCAGGAATCAGTCTGGTGAACCTTGATTGCACTTCCTCTATGACAAGTATATCCTTTCTTCGGTAAGGAGACCTAAACTGCACACAATACTCCAGGTGTGGTCTCACCAAGGCCCTGTATAACTGCAGTAAGACATCCTTGCTCCTGTACTCAAATCCTCTTGCAATTGGAATTTAGAAGAATGAGGGCGGGGATCTCATAGAATCATATAAAATTCTGACGGGTTTAGACAGGTTAGATGCAGGAAGAATGTTCCTGATGTTGGGGAAGTCCAGAACCAGGGGTCACAGTCTAAGGATAAGGGGTAAGCCATTTAGGACCGAGATGAGGAGAAACTTCTTCACTCAGAGATTTGTGAACCTGTGGAATTCCCTGCCGCAGAGAGTTGTTGATGCCAGTTCTTTGGATATATTCAAAAGGGAGTTAGATGTGGCCCTTACAGCTAAAGGGATCAAGGGGTATGGAGAGAAAGCAGGAATGGGGTACTGAATGGTGGTGCAGGCTCGAAGGGCCGAATGGCCTACTCCTGCACCTATTTTCGATGTTTCTATGAAGGCCAACATACCATTCTTCTGCTTCTGCTGGCCTGCCCGAGCTTGGACAAACTTGGATCTCAGGAACAGTTTTCCACGAGGCCCTAATAGTTGTGTCGGTTGATGAAAAACGTTTCCAGCTCTGAGTTAAATCAACTAGCTCCGTATCCTTTGTTGCCTTAAATGGTTTCTTGTTTCTGGAAGTGTGGTCTGATGCAGAATCTATCGACTCAGAGCTGCTTCACGGAACCAAGTGAGACAAATGTGGCAGGGAGACTCCCCTGAAGTATTCTAGAATTGCGGCGATACTTTAATCATAGTCAGCATGTTGCTATTAGGAATGTTAATTAAAGGTTGACCCATGGGATTATAATTTCACAATATTGATGTTTGCTCTGGAGATAACCTTTTGGGATTTCGCAAAAGAAATTTGTAGATTTATAAAAAAAAAAGCAGCTACTGAAGAAAGAACATAATATTTGACAGCTGGTGTTAAAAAGAAAATAGCGAAATTTGTGGGGTCTACAGGGAGATTTTTTTTAACGGTGGAAAATTAGTGGTAAGTTGCAGTACTTCATATAAAAAAATGTTATTTTTTTTGAGGTAGCAAAGATTATTAACTTGTGTGGGATTCGATGAATGGTCCTCCCTCAGCCTTTTAACACTTGAAGTGTCAGTCGGAGTGTCAAAGAATTACGGTACAGAAGGCAGCCATTCGGCCCATCGTCCCTGTGCCGGCTCTGTGAAAGAGCGATCCGATTAGTCCCACTCCTCCCGCCCTTTCCCCACAGCCCGGCACATTTCTCCCCTTCAAATATTTATCCAATTCCCCATTTGAAAGTTACTATTGAATCTGCTCCCACCGCCCTTTCAGGCAGCGCGTTCCCAATCACAACAACTCGCTGCGTAAAAACATTCTCCTCGTCTCCTCCCTCTGGTCCTTTTGCCAATGACCTTAAATCTGTGTCCTCTGGTTAAGAACATAAGAAATAGGAGCAGGAGTGGGCCATGTGTAACAAAATTTGGAGATGACACAAAGATTAGTGGGAAAGCGGGTTGTGTAGAGGACACAGAGTGGCTGCAAAGAGATTTGGATAGGTTAAGCGAATGGGCGAAGGTTTGGCAGATGGAATACAATGTCGGAAAGTGTGAGGTCATCCACCTTGGGAAAAAAAACAGTAAAAGGGAATATTATTTGAATGGGGAGAAATTACAACATGCTGCGGTGCAGAGGGACCTGGGGGTCCTTGTGCATGAATCCCAAAAAGTTAGTTTGCAGGTGCAGCAGGTAATCAGGAAGGCGAATGGAATGTTGGCCTTCATTGCGAGAGGGATGGAGTACAAAAGCAGAGAGGTCCTGCTGCAACTGTATAGGGTATTGGTGAGGCCGCACCTGGAGTACTGCGTGCAGTTTTGGTCACCTTACTTAAGGAAGGATATACTGGCTTTGGAGGGGGTACAGAGACGATTCCGGAGATGAGGGGGTTACCTTATGATGATAGATTGAGTAGACTGGGTCTTTACTCGTTGGAGTTCAGAAGGATGAGGGGTGATCTTATAGAAACATTTAAAATAATGAAAGGGATAGACAAGATAGAGGCAGAGAGGTTGTTTCCACTGGTCGGGGAGACTAGAACTAGGGGGCACAGCCTCAAAATACGGGGGAGCCAATTTAAAACCGAGTTGAGAAGGAATTTCTTCTCCCAGAGGGTTTTGAATCTGTGGAATTCTCTGCCCAAGGAAGCAGTTGAGGCTAGCTCATTGAATGTATTCAAATCACAGATAGATAGATTTTTAATCAATAAGGGAATTAAGGGTTATGGGGAGCGGGCGGGTAAGTGGACCTGAGTCCACGGCCAGATCAGCCATGATCTTATTGAATGGCGGAGCAGGCTCGAGGGGCTAGATGGCCTACTCCTGTTCCTAACTCTTATGTTCTTATGTTCTTATGTTCATACGGTCCCTTGAGCCTGCTCCGCCATTTAATACGATCATGGCTGATCTGATCATGGACTCAGCTCCACTTCCCTGCCCGCTCCCCATAACCCCTTATTCCCTTATCGGTTAAGAAACTGTCTATTTCTGTCTTAAATATATTCAATGTCCCAGCTTCCACAGCTCTCTGAGGCAGTGAATTCCACAGATTTACAACCCTCTGAGAGAAGAAATTCCTCCTCATCTCAGTCTTAAATGGGCGACCCCTTATTCTAAGACCATGCCCCCTAGTTCTCGTCTCCCCCATCAGTGGAAACATCCTCTCTGCATCCACCTTGTCAAGCCCCTTCATAATCTTATACATTTTGATAAGGTCAACTCTCATTCTTCTGAATTCCAATGAGTCGAGGCCCAACCTACTCAACCTTTCCTCATAAGTCAACCCCCTCATCCCCGGAATCAACCGAGTGAACCTTCTCTGAACTGCCTCTGAACTGGTTACTGACCCTCTTGTCGCTGTGAACCGTTTCTCTTTATTTACTCGATCAAAGCCACTTCACGATTTTGAACACCTCTGTCAAATCTCCCTTAACCTTCTCTGCTTTAAGGAGAACAACCCCAGCTTCTCCAGTCTCTCCACGTCACTAAAGCCCCTTATCCCCAGGGACCATTCTGGCCAATCTCCCCTGCACCCTCTCCAAGACTTTGTGACACCCTTCTCAAAGCGTGTGATGTCCGAAATTGGACACTTTCCTCCAGCACAAAGCAAACTGTCCGATTATTCAAAAGCGTGGGAATGTTTGTGCTTTTCAGAATTTTATAATAAAAATGTTTAATTTAGTCACGCAACTTAATTTGTTCTGGTTAATTTTATGCCAGAGTCACCTCGTTAATGTCGCCGTTTAGCATATAAGAGGGTAACTTTTGGTTACGTGTGGCCCTTACCTCCGCGGCAGTGCAATTCCATCCATCGCTAACAGGTGTACTCATAAGAACATAAGAAATAGGAGCAGGAGTCGGCCATTTGGCCCCTCGAGCCTGCTCCACCAGTCAATGACATCATAGTTGATCTTTGACCTCAACTCCACTTTCCCGCCCGGTTCCCATATCCCTCGATCCCCTTAATATCCAAAAATCTCAGCCTTGAATAGACTCAACGACTGAGCCTCCACAGCCCTCTGGGGCAGAGAATTCCAAAGATTCACCACCCCTCTGAGTGAAGAAATTCCTCCTCATCTCAGTCCTCAATGGCCGACCCCTTATCCTGAGACTGTGACCCCTGGTTCTAGACTCCCCAGCCCGGGGGGAACATCCTCCCTGCATCTACCCTGTCAATCCCCCTCAGAACCTTACGTGTCCTCAGACTTGAATTGCTCTGAAGCAATCTTGCTGTCAAAGTAAATGAGTTTTCCTTTGCTATGGCAGTCCACTTCTTTCTCGTAACAATATATTCCCCTGAAACAGATAGACAGCTGCACACAAGATCCATTTTATATTTAACAGGAGTGCACTGTACTCACTGTGCAAATAATCCCAGTTTTCTTATTTCATTTTTAATACAGATTACCACGTTGTGTCAGTGGGTAAAATATCTGCCTGTGTTTTAAAAAAAAAATCCTCCTTCACCTCAGAATCTGTCGCACACGTTGACCTACATTGGCTCCCGGTCCGGCAAAGCCTCGATTTTAAAATTCCCATCCTAGTGTTCAAATCCCTGCGTGACCTCGGCCCCCTCCCTATCTCTGTAACCTCCTCCAGCCCCACAACACTCCGAGATCTGCCCTCTTGCACATCTCTGATTTTCATACCTCCACCATCGGTGGCCGTGCCTTCAGCTGCCTGGGCCCCAAGCTCTGGAACTCCCTCCCTGAACCTCTCCGGCTCTCTCTCCTCTTTTAAGACACTCCTTAAAACCTACCTCTTTGACCCAGCTTTTGCTCACCTGCGGCTCGGTGTCAAATGTTCTCTGATAATCGCTCCTGTGAAGCACCTTGGGACGTTTTGCTAAGTTAAAGGCGCTATATAAAGGCTGATATATAAAGGTACAGCGCGAGCTGGTGCAGGAGGGCGACGGCAGCGAAGAGTGACATCATCAAGGTCCAGGTCGGTGATTGGAGCGTGGGCAGGTACAGCAGGAGCGGCGAGGTCGGGGCGAAGGAGCGGCGAGAGATTGTCGAGGGTCGTGATCGGGGCCCAGGAGAGGCGAGGACCCAGGGGCAGCACGGGCTCAGCCCACACTGTGCGATATGTGTGCGCACTAGGTCCGTGCAGCAGAGCTGGTCTCCAGTCGTCCTGGTTAACCCTTGCCACTGGACCAAGACCTCGCTCTGTCAAGCCCCGTGTGGTGGCTGGTGTGTAACGGCCACCCCACGTTAAAAAAATCCACGCACAGGCATCTTCCACCCTTCAAGGTGTAGTTCGGGATCTGGAATATTAGGCCCTTCATTGAGACACCTGTGAACTCGTCCCTTTTTGGCGTGGAAGCAAGTCATCCTCGATACGAGGGACTGTTCAGCTGTTTATCGACTAGGATCGACTGGGCTTGTATTCACTGGAATTTAGAAGAATGAGAGGAGATCTCATAGAAACAGATAAAATTCTGACGGGACTGGACAGGCTAGATGCAGGAAGAATGTTCCCGATGTTGGGGAAGTCCAGAACCAGGGGTCACAGTCTAAGGATAAGGGGTAAGCCATTTAGGACCGAGATGAGGAGAAACTTCTTCACCCAGAGAGTGGTGAACCTGTGGAATTCTCTACCACAGAAAGTTGTTGAGGCCAGTTCGTTAGATATATTCAAAAGGGAGTTAGATGTGGCCCTTACAACGAAAGGGATCAAGGGGTATGGAGAGAAAGCAGAAATGGGGTACTGAGGGAATGATCAGCCATGATCTTATTGAATGGTGATGCAGGCTCAAAGGGCCGAATGGCCTACTCCTGCACCTATTTTCTATGTTTCTATGTTGATGATGATTTAGTGAGCTGTTCAAGCAGATTCTCTGGACTGTTTGATGTATTGCGTTGTTCAAACAGACTCTCTTTGCTGTTAAATACACCGTTTGCTGTGAGTCCCACCGTCATTCCTGCTCCGCCTCCATAGAAACATAGAAACTAGGTGCAGGAGTAGGCCTTTCGGTCCTTCGAGCCTGCACCACCATTCAATATGATCATGGCTGATCATTCACCTCAGTACCCCTTTCCTGCTTTCTCTCCATACCCCTTGATCCCTTTAGCCGTAAGGGCCACATCTAACTCCCTCTTGAATATATCTAACGAACTGGCCTCAACAACTTTCTGTGGTAGAGAATTCCACAGGTTCACAATTTTCTGAGTGAAGAAGTTTCTCCTCATCTCGGTCCTAAATGACTTACCCCTTATCCTGAGACTGTGACCCCTGGTTCTGGACTTCCCCAACATCGGGAACATTCTTCCTGCATCTAACCTGTCCAGTCCCGTCAGAATTTTATATGTTTCTATGAGATCCCCTCTCAGCCTTCTAAACTCCAGTGAATACAGGCCCAGTCGATCCAGTCTCTCCTCATATGTCAGTCCTGCCATCCCGGGAATCAGTCTGGTGAGCCTTCACTGCACTCATTGGCTGACACAGTGGTGTCAACAGACACTCTGCTTTATAAATGCAAGTTTTTGTTGTTGTAGACGTAGTAAGACGAAAGGAAATTAGTTTTGCTAATGCATCAAGCGCCAAGTCTCCACTGGAGGCCCAGTCAACACTAACTTTTCTCTAACTGACAAAAGTGGCTCTTCAGTCTGCAGGAAGCTGCCAAAATCGAGGGATGTTTTACCCTCTTTATTTGCTCCATGACATGAACGTCTGGCCTGAATCTGTCAACGTGTGCTGGATTTAATTGATTTAAGACAAATGCTTTCGGCTGTAAGTCATTCTCGCAGCAACTGCGTATCAAAAAATTAAATTTTTCAATAGTCATCTTTTAAATTTACAAAATTCCCTGTCAGTCACAGTGCATCAAGTCCCCCTGAGCTTCCCAGCAAAATGAAACTCATATCGTAATGGTGTGATTACCTCAAGGTCTTGTGAAAGCAATACCGTGCATACAGAATATTTGGTGCGTGTTATAATCAGGTCCATTTATTAGATAATAAAAGTCTAAACCACAATTAGCACAGGGAGTTTAGAAATTTCCTGCCCCACCAGAACCACACACAGAATCTTCAGCTAGACACTCCTAGTGTGCACACAAATACCTCTTCAAATCCAACACGTAACCAAAGGCCTTTGTGGCAGCCCTGGCTCAGTGGGCAGCACCCTCGCCTCTGAGTCAGAAGGTTGTGGGTTTAAGTCCCACCCCAGGGACTTGAGCACACAAATCTAGGCTGACACTCCCAGTGCAGTGCTGAGGGAGTGCCGCACTGTCGGAGGGGCAGTACTGAGGGAGTGCCGCACTGTCGGAGGGGCAGTACTGAGGGAGTGCCGCACTGTCGGAGGAGCAGTACTGAGGGAGTGCCGCACTGTCGGAGGGGCAGTACTGAGGGAGCGCTGCACTGTTGGAGGGGCAGTACTGAGGGAGTGCCGCACTGTCGGAGGGGCAGTACTGAGGGAGCGCCGCACTGTCGGAGGAGCAGTACTGAAGGAATGCAGCACTGTTGGAGGGGCAGTACTGAGGGAGTGCAGCACTGTTGGAGGGACAGTACTGAGGGAGTGCCGCACTGTCGGAGGGGCAATACTGAGGGAGCGCCGCACTGTCGGAGGGGCAATTCTGAGGGAGCGCCGCACTGTCGGAGGAGCAGTACTGAAGGAATGCAGCACTGTTGGAGGGGCAATACTGAGGGAGTGCAGCACTGTCGGAGGGGCAATACTGAGGGAGCGCCGCACTGTCGGAGGAGCAGTACTGAAGGAATGCAGCACTGTTGGAGGGGCAGTACTGAGGGAGTGCAGCACTGTCGGAGGGGCAGTACTGAGGGAGCGCCGCACTGTCGGAGGAGCAGTACTGAAGGAATGCAGCACTGTTGGAGGGGCAATACTGAGGGAGTGCCGCACTGTCGGAGGGGCAGTACTGAGGGAGCGCCGCACTGTCGGAGGTGCCGTCTTTCGGATGAGACATTGAACCCAGGCCTCGTCTGCTCTCTCAGGTGGACGTAAAAGATCCCGTGGCCACTATTTCGAAGAAGAGCAGGGGAGTTCTCCACGGTGTCCTGGGGCCAATATTGATCCCTCAATCAACATCACAAAAGCAGATTGTCTGGTCATTATCACATTGTTGTTTGTGGGAGCTTGCTGTGCGCAAGTTTGCTGCTGCATTTTCTACATTACAACAGTGACTACATTTCAAAAATATTTCATAGGATCATCGAGGATGACTTGCTTCCAGGCCAAAAAGGGATGAGTTCACAGGTGTATCAATGAAGGACCTAATATTCCAGATCCTGAACTACATGTTGAAGGCTTGACAGAGCTCGGTCTTGGTCCAGGACGACTGGAGACCAGCTCTGCTGCACGGACCCAGTGCACGCACATATCGCAGTGTGGGCTGGGCCCATGCTGCCCCTGGGCCCCGATCACGTCCCTCCACAATCTCACGCCGCTCCTTCGCCCCGATCTCGCCGCTCCTGCTGTACCTGCCCACGCTCCAATCACCCACCTGGATTCTGATGACGTCACTCTTCGCTGCCGTCGCCCTCCTGCACCAGCTCGCGCTGTACCTTGCCGCGGTACACCGCCACGCTGCCCATGGCCGCCATAGGATGTGACGCACTTTGGGACATCCGGTGGCCGTGAAAGGTGCTATAGAAATGCAAGTCTTTCTACCGTGATATGAATAGTAACGTACGAGATTGCCGGGCAGGAAAGACCAGCCTGTCATCATCTGGCTACAGGTGTGGTACTGGAGGGCTGCTAATGTTGTACCGTTGTTTAAAAAGGGAGAAAGGGATAGACCGAGTAATTATAGGCCAGTCAGCCTAACCTCGGTGGTGGGAAAAATTATTGGAAACAAGTCTGAGGGTCAGGTTAAATCTTCATTTAGAAAGACACAGATTAATCAAGGACAATCAGCACGGATTTGTTTAGGGAAGGTCGTGTCTGACTAACTTGATTGAATTTTTTGAGGAGGTAACAAGGAGGGTTGATGCGTGCTATGCAGTGTAGCAAGGTGTACTCAAAGACTGAGCCTCCACAGCCCTCTGGGGCAGAGAATTCCAAAGATTCACCACCCTCTGAGTGAAGAAATTTCTCCTCATCTCATTCGAAATGGCCGACTCCTTATCCTGAGACTGTGACCCCTGGTTCTAGACTCCCCAGCCCGGGGGGAAACATCCTCCCTGCATCTACCCTGTCAAGCCCTGTAAGAGAGTTGTATGTTTCAATGAGATCACCTCTCATTCTTCTAAACTCGAGAGAATAACGGCCTAGTCTGCTCAATCTCTCCTCATAGGACAATCCCCCCATCCCAGGAATCAGTCTGGTGAACCTTCGCTGCACTCCCTCTATCAAATTAGTCCCACTCCTCCCTGCCCTTTCCCCATAGTCTTAATTTTTCCTTTGCAAGTATTTATCCAATTCCCCGTTTGAAAGTTACTATTGAATCTGCTCCCACCGCCCTTTCAGGCAGCGCGTTCCCGATCACAACAACTCGCTGCGTAAAAACATTCTCCTCATCTCCCCCTCTGGTTCTTTTGCCAATTACCTTAAATCTGTGTCCTTATTAAATTCCACAATCTCAGCTCCGTGGATGTGATCTTCAGTAATATTATCAAAGGACAAGGTATCTATTATCAGCCCATGTATTGACTGCAACTGAAGTTGGAAGGAGAGATTGGAGACCATCTTTCAGCGACACTGAATCGATCACACGTACACAAGGATCATAGGAACAGGAGGAGGCCATTCAGCACCTCAATCCTGTTCCGTCATTCAATGAGATTGCAGCTGATCTGTGATCTAACTCCACCCACCCACCTTGGCTCCATATCCCTTCATACCCCTGGCTAGCATGTAAAGTTCTGACGGGACTGGACAGGTTAGATGCAGGAAGAATGTTCCCGATGTTGGGGAAGTCCAGAACCAGGGGTCACAGTCTAAGGATAAGGGGTAAGCCACTTAGGACCGAGATGAGGAAAAACTTATTCACTCAGAGAATTGTGAACCTGTGGAATTCTCTACCACAGAAAGTTGTTGAGGCCAGTTCGTTAGATATATTCAAAAAGGAGTTAGATGTGGCCCTTACAGCTAAAGGGATCAAGGGGTATGGCGAGAAAGCAGGAATGGGGTACTGAAGTTGCATGATCAGTATGATCATATTGAATGGTGGTGCAGGCTCGAAGGGTCGAATGGCCTACTCCTGCATCTATTTTCTATGTTTCTATGCTTCTAGCAATCTATCGATTGCAGATTTAGAATGATTAATTGAGCGCCAGAATCGATTGCGTTTTGTGGGAGCGAGTTCCACATTTCTGCCACCCTTTGTGTGAAGAAACATAGAAACATGGAAATTTACAGGGCCGAAGGAGGCCATTTCGGCCCATCGTGTCCGCACCGGCCGACAAAAGAGCCACACGGCCCTTGGTCAGCAGCCCTGAAGGTTACATATAAACCTATGAACAATGAACAATGACGGAAAGGTAAAGAGCACCCGGCCCAACCAGTCCGCCCCACACAACTGCGACACCCCTTACACTGAAACATTCTACACTCTACTCCAACCGGAGACATGGGATCTCCTGGGAGAGAAATATCTCCGAGCTTATCTCCTCAATGGCCTGGCTCTGATTTTAGGGTTATGCCCCTTGTCCTAGGCTAGCCCCCACCCCAGCGGAACAAGTTCCTCTCTACCTTCCCTATCGATTCCATTCCAAATCCTACAGACCCCTTAACCTTCTATATCCCAGGCAAGAACCTTTCTTCAGTATCCCGTCTTCCCTCACTTCCATCGGGAATGTCTGTCTGTGGCAGTTTAACAGAGATCAGGAACTTTAACATGGCAATGGTTTGCCACCCCTGGATTGACGTTAGCCGGAGGGCCAGCACGCTTTGTCCCCACAATCCCTTGAGTATAGACAATTAAGGGCTGATCTAATTGAGCTGATGTAAATGGTCAAAGAAATTTATCGACTGGACAGAAAATATTCCCTCGGATGGCGGGGGGGAGGCGGGGGGTGGGAGGGGACTGGTGGTGGTGTGGGGGGAGTCCAGAACAAGGGGGAATAACCTTAAAATTAGAGCCAGGCCGTTCAGGGGTGATGACAGGAAGCACTTCTTCACACAAAGGGTGGTGGAAATCTGGAACTCTCTCCCCAAAAAGCTGCTGAGGCCGGGGTGATCAGTTAAAAATGTCAAAACCAGGTCGATAGATTGTTGCTAGTCGAAGGGTATTCAGGGCCCAAGGAAGGTAGATGGAGTTAAGATACAGATCAGCCATGACCTCATTGATTGGTGGAACAGGTTCGAGGGGCTGAAAGGCCTCCTCCTGTTCCTATGCTCCGATTAGAAATATCCTTGACTTTTTAATCTTGAAGCTTCTGACTATATTGGGTGATGGTAATGCCGTTGAATGTCAAGGGGCGGTGGTTAGACTCTGGCTTGTTGGAGATGGTCATTGCCTGGCACTTGTGTGGTGCGAATGTTACTTGCCTCTTATCAGCCCAAGCCTGAATGTTGTCCAGGTCTCGCTGCATGTGGGCACGGACTGCTCCATTATCTGAGGCACTGGAGAGGGTGCAGGGAAGATTTACAAGGATGATAGCAGAAATGCGAGGGTATACGTATCAGGAAAGGATGCACAGGCTGGGTCTCTTTTCTCTTGAAAAAACAAGGCTGAGGGGTGACCTAATAGAGGTCTTTTAAATGATGAAAGGTTTTGATAGAGTGGATACAGAGAGAGTGTTTCCACTTGTGGGGAAGAGCATAACTAGAGGCCACCGATATAAGATCGTCACCCAGAAATCCAATGGGGAATTCAGGAGAAACTTCTTTAGAAACATAGAAAATAGATGCAGGAGTAGGCCATTCGGCCCTTTGAGCCTGCACCGCCATTCAATATGATCATGGCTGATCATGCAACTTCTTTACCCAGAGAGCGGTGAGAATGTGGCACTCGCTGCCACAGGGAGGGGTTGAGGCGAATAGTATCGATACATTTAAGGGGAGGCTGGACAAGTGTATGGGGGAGAAGGGAATAGAGGGTTATTCTGATAGATTTAGATGAGGAAAGACGGGAGGAGGCTCGAGTGGAGCATAAACGCCGGCATGGACTGGTTGGGCCGCAGGGCCTGTGCCTGTGTCTTATATCCGATGTAATTCTACGTAACCTGCTGTTATGGTTCATATGAAAATGCATCATTCCTTTCATCGTTTGTGGGGGTGGGGAGGAGGGGGACACGAGACATTATGGTCAACGCCCGCACTGAAGACTAGCTGCGGAGAAATAAGATCAACGTGAGAGTAAGCAGTGAGTTCTTCATTTGATATTTTGTTCAATTGGCACTTAAGATTTAACCGCCTGCTGCCGCCGACATTGTTCCTGAAGACCCGCCCAGTGCCACTTTCGGAGTTAACCTAACCCTAACCCTAACCCTGGAGCGGGCGGGAGGGGAGAGCCGCCGGGTAGCGCCCGCTGACGTCAGCGGACGGCCGAGTGGCGCAACTGAGCTCCCGCCCGCCGAGCTCCCAGATTCCTGCGGGCGGGAGTCAGCGGGACTCGGAGACAGAACGGGGGGCGGGGCCGCTGGCTGGAGGCGGGTCTGTCCCCGACGGTGAGTCTGAGGATCCTGAGAAAAAGGTAAGTGAACATTTACCTGCACGGGGGTCCCCTGAAGGTCCTCCGATAGTTTTTGTATTTTTTTATTTGTGATTTTTATTTCCACGTCTCCGACCCTCCGTGGGCCCGACTCCATCCTCGGTGTTACTTGGGCGACAGGCCCCTCTGCCGCCGAGAATGAGACCTCCCGCCCGCTGCCGCCCAGATTGGCGACGTACGTCGTCCATTTTCCGCCCGCCGACCTTCGAGGGACCTCGGCCGTGAATATCCCGCCCGCAGTACCGTCCGGTACCTCGGCGGCCACCGGCGGCACTTTGGGCGGGCGGGGGCTTTGACCAAAATCGGCCCCCGTAGATTTTCAAAGGGGGATAGTGTGTCAACTGGTTAGGCCTCAGCTGGGGTATTCTGGGCCCCGCGGTTTAGGAAGGATGTCAAGGCCTCGGGGGAGAGGGCCGAACGGCCTGTTTCTGTGCCGTATCTCCTGTGCGTTGCGAATGGAACTGAACACTGTGCAGTCACCAGCGAGCAGCCCCACTTCTGACCTTTATGATGGAGGGAAGGCCATTGAGGGAGACGGTTTGGTTGGAGGACACCGTCCTGAGGAACTCCTGCAGCAAAAGAGAAATAATTGCCTCGAGGCAGAAAAGGCCTGTGTCTGCGGGAACAGCCTTTCCGTTTGTAAATGGTCAACACACATTTGCGTTTTCAGATTCAGTGAGTTTGCAATTGAAATCCCTTGAATTTGTCAACGAGACAGCCTTTTGTAAATCAGGCCAAGCTTTTGCTTCCTGTTATCGATTGTATAATATATCTCTCTCCAGCTCTAACTGCAGTGCTATTGATTTTACTTTAACCAGTGTTGTCTTTGCACATTGTATGTCCTGCTTTTGGATGGCTATTTGCATATATTCGTGGGAAGAACGCAGACTGCTAGGCTGCAGCTCTGCGTTATTGTACAGGGTGAGGAAAAACACGTTCTGTCAATATGGGGACAAAAGTCATTGCCGGTAGTATTTACCCTTGGTCTGCTTGCATCGTCAAGCCCTCTAAACAAAGCATATGCTTCCTGCACAGCTCAACAATGAATCTGTTTCATTTATCCTTCATTCGAGAGGCTATTGACTGGAATCCTGTGCACCGTCCTGGTCTCCATATAACAAAATAGGCTAGAGCGGCACTGGGGACGGTGCAGAAAATTCAAGGATGATCCCAGAGCTGTGAGGTTTATACTCATCAAGAAATTCTGAACAGGCTGAGCCACTGTTCTCGAGAAAAAAAAAGATTGAGGGGTGACCTAACAGAGGTGTTTTCAATTTATTAGTGACTATCTTATATTGATGGCCCCTGGTTAAGACCGCCCTAAGTGGAGGAAGTGCATCCGGGAGGGCGCTGAGCACCTTGAGTCTCGTCGCCGAGAGCATGCAGAAACCAAGTGCAGGCAGCGGAAGGAGCGTGCGGCAAACCAGTCCCACCCTCCCTTTCACCCAACCACTGTCTGTCCCACCTGTGACAGGGACTGTAATTCCCGTATTGGACTGTTCAGCCACCTGAGAACTCATGTTGAAAGTGGAAGCAAAAGTCTTCCTCGATTCCGAGGGACTGCCTATGACGATGAGAATTAAATTATGAAGGGGTTTCGATAGGGTAGACGTAGAGAAGATGTTTCCATTTGTGGAGGAAGAGCAGAACTAGGGGGCCATCGATATAAGACGGTCACGAATACATCCCACAGGGAATTCAGGAGAAACATCTTTACCCAGAGAGCGGTGAGAATGTGGAACTCGCTGCCACAGGGAGGGCTTGAGGTGAAGCGCCTTGGGACGTGTTACTATGTTAAAGGCGCTATATAAATGCAAGGTTGTTCTCGGGTTCGATAATGCGGGCGGTTCAGATAAGACAGGCAGCTGCATCGCTGAACGTGATTTTTGGACATAAAAGAAATCCAGAATCTTAATACATCGGGGGAACAAACGTCAGCACATTTGAGTCGACACAATTGCAGTTTGCATTGTTGGTGTTGAAGCACTGCCTGCATAGACAGCCCTTGAGAGCGTCGTAATTCACCTGCCATCCATTCTTTCCACTCGAATTCCCCTCACCATTTGCAAGGCTACTTACCATCCTCGAACAGTTAATCGAAGGTATTGACGGTGGCAGTGTGAAACGCAACGGAGACAGGAGATAAATTGTGAGTTGCCGCAGTGTTAATAGCACACTCGACCAGCTCTGCTGGGCGGGCCACATTCTTCGCATGCCCCGACACGAGACTCCCAAAACCTACTCGGCAAACGAGCCCCAGGTGGGCAGAGGAAACGTTACAAGGGACACCCTCAAAGCCTCCCTGATAAAGTGCAACATCCCCACCGACACCTGGGAGTCCCTGGCCAAAGACCACCCTAAGTGGAGGAAGTGCATCCGGGAGGGCACTGAGCACCTCGAGTCTCGTCGCCGAGAGCATGCAGAAAGCAAGCGCAGGCAGCGGAAGGAGCGTGCGGCAAACCAGACTCCCCACCCACCCCTTCCCTCGACCACTGTCTGTCCCACCTGTTACAGAAACTGTGGTTCCCGTATTGGACTGTTCAGCCGCCTAAGAACTCGTGTTAAGAGTGGAAGCAAGTCTTCCTCGATTCCGAGGGACTGCCTATGATGATGAATATCACGCCTGCCGCCTAATCATCGGCACAAATTCTCCGCTGCCTGCTTTGATGTGCAGCTACAATGTCTCTGATCCAGCAGTACAAAACTCGCAATTGTCTGAAAACCGGACATTTTTGGGAAAATCCCATTTGACAATCAGTGAAATAAATTATTGTCCAGAAGCGAGCGGGCCGGGCTAGTTATCAGCATCGCCGCTAGGTTTTAAATGGCAGGCGATCGGTCCGAGCCTTGCCCAGTGACCCTCGACCCAGCCCGACCCCGACCTGACCCACCATCACCCTGGTACTTTGTCTGCCTCGGTAGCACACGTACGCTCCTGATTTTCTTGTCTGAAATCTGGAAAAATATATGAAAACCGGCACGGTCTCAGTCTCGAAGTTGCGGGATTTGAGACGCTGTACCTGTATCTCAAACTGCAACTGTTTGGAAAGGACATGTGTCTTCCTGAAATGGTAGCTGGCAAATCTTTTAGTTCCTTCAATGACGCTTGCGTCTGCACACACTCGGAGGCTAAACTCCAAGCCATCGTCAACATCTTCACCGAGGCGTCCGAAAGCATGGGCTTTACATTAAACATCCGTAAGACAAAGGTCCTCCACCAACCTGACCCCGCCACACAGCACTGACCCTCGGGTCATCAAGATCCACGGCACGGCCCTGGACAACGTGGACCACTTTCCATACCTCGGGAGCCTACTATCATCAAGGGCAGACTTCGACGACGAGATCCAACACCGCCTCCAGTGCGCCAGCGCAGCCTTCGGTCGCCTGAGGAAGAGAGTGTTCGAAGACCAGGCCCTCAAATCTGCCACCAAGCTCATGGCCTACAGGGCTGTAGTGATACCCGCCCTCCTGTATGGCTCAGAGACACGGACCATGTACAGCAGACACCTCAAATCGCTGGAGAAATACCACCAACGATGTCTCCGCAAGATCCTGCAAATCCCCTGGGAGGACAGACGCACCAACGTCAGTGTTCCCGATCAGGCCAACGTCCCCAGCATCGAAGCACTGACCACACTCGACCAGCTCCGCTGGGCAGGGCCACATTGTCCGCTGCCCGACACGAGACTCCCAAAGCAGGCGCTCTACTCGGAACTCCTACACAGCAAGCGAGCCCCAGGTGGGCAGAGGAAACGTTACAGGGACACCCTCAAAGCCTCCCTGATAAAATGCAACATCCCCACCGACACCTGGGAGTCCCTGGCCAAAGACCGCCCTAAGTGGAGGAAGAGCATCCGGGAGGGCGCTGAGCACCTCGAGTCTCGTCGCCGAGAGCATGCAGAAAGCAAGCGCAGGCAGCGGAAGGAACGTGCGGCAAACCAGACTCCCCACCCACCCTTTCCCTCAACCACTGTCTGTCCCACCTGTGACAGAGACTGTAATTCCCGTATTGGACTGTTCAGTCACCTGAGAACTCACTATAAGAGTGGAAGCAAGTCTTCCTCGATTGCGAGGGACTGCCGATGATGATGAGTTCCTTCGAGGAAGGAGGGTGGAAAGAGGCATCATGATCATCGCGATGATGTTGCAAAGCTTTACGTGATTTACATTCCTATGTTTTGTGCACTCTATTCATGAAGTCAGGACCCCTTTTTTAGACCTGATTTTCACCTTGGAAAACAACAACAACTTGGATTTAAATAGGCAACCACATCGACCCGAATGTGATTCCTCCATTAAACTCTACCCCTGCCTCAGCTCATCCGCTGCTGAAACCCTCATCCAGACCTTTGTTACCTCTCGACTTGACTGTTCCAACGCACTCCTGGCCGGCCTCCCATATTCTACCCGACGTAAACTAGAGGTGATCCAAAACACAGCTGCCCGTGTCCTAACTCGCACCGAGTCCCGCTCACCCATCACCCCCTGTGCTCACTGACCTACATTGGCTCCCGGTTAATCAACGCCTCGATTTCAAAATTCTCATCCTTATTTTCAAATCCCTCCATGGCCCTCGCCCCCTCCCTATTTCTGTAATCTCCTCCAGCCCCACATCCCCCCGAGATGTCTGCGCTCCTCTAATTCTGCCCTCCCGAGCATCCCTGATTATAATCGCTCCACCATCGGTGGCCGTGCCTTCTGTTGCCTGGGCTCCAAGCTCTGGAACTCCCTCCCTAAACCTCTCCGCCTCTCTACCTCTCTCTCCTCCTTCAAGCCGCTCCTTAAAACCTACCTCTTTGACCCAGCTTTTGGTCATCTGTCCAAATTTCTACTTATGCAGCTCAGTGTCACAATTTTTATCTCATAACACTCCCGTGAAGCATCTTGGGACTTCTCACTATGTTAAAGGCGCTATATAAATACAATGTTGTTGTTGTTGTCATTATACTCGTCGTTTCGCCCACCTGAATGCAACATGCAGGTCTGTGAAAGAAAGAAAGACTTGCATTTATATAGCGCCTTTCACGACCATCAAACGTCCCAAAGCGTTTTATAACCAATGAATACTTTTGGAGTGTAGTCACTGTTGTAATGTGGGAAACGCGGCAGCCAATTTGCGCACAGCAAGCTCCCACAAACAGCAATGTGATAATGACCAGATAATCTGTTTTTAGTGATGTTAATTGAGGGATAAATATTGGCCCCAGGTCACCGGGGATAATTCCCCAAAATAGTGGCTGTGGGATCTTTTACATCCACCTGAGAGAGCAGACAGGGCCTCGGTTTAACGTCTCATCCGAAAGATGGCACCTCCGACAGTGCGGCACTCCCTCAGTACTGCCCCTCCGACAGTACAGCGCTCCCTCAGTACTGCCCCTCCGACAGTGCGGCGCTCCCTCAGTACTGCCCCACCGACAGTGCGGCACTCCCTCAGTACTGCCCCTCCGACAGTGCGGCGCTCCTTCAGCACAGCCCCTCCGACAGTGCGGCGCTCCCTCAGCACTGCCCCTCCGACAGTGCGGCGCTCCCTCAGTACTGCCCCTCCGACAGTGCGGCGCTCCCTCAGCACTGCCCCTCCGACAGTGCGGCGCTCCCTCAGTACTGCACTGGGAGTGTCAGCCTAGATTTTTGTGCTCAAGTCCCTGGAGTGGGACTTGAATCCACAACCTTCGGGCCCTGAGGCGAGTGAGCTGCCCACTGAGCTGCGTGTTGTGTAGTTTCACACACTTTTGAAATGTAACCGTGCACCGGGACCCGTGTGATATTTTCTGTTGCTGCTGTAGAGTTCAAGGTAACCAGATAGCGGTCCGTAAATGAAACAACAACTTGCATTTATATAGCGCCTTTAACGTAGTGAAAAGCTCCCAAGGCGCTTCACAGGAGCGATTATCGGACAAAATGTGACACCGAGCCACATAGGGAGATATTGGGACAGGTGACCAAAAGCTGGGTCAAAGAGGTAGGTTTTAAGGAGCGTCTTAAAGGAGGAGAGAGAGGCGGAGAGGTTTAGGGAGGGAATTTCAGAGCTTAGGGCCCAGGCAGCTGAAGGCACGGCCACCGATTCTGGAGCGATGGAAATCAAGAGATCCTCAAGAGGGCAGAATTAGAGGAGTGCGGAGATCACTGAAGGTTGTGGGGTTGGAGGAGATTACGGAGATAGGGAGGGACGAGGCCACGGCGGGAGTTGAAAACAAGGTCTGTACTCCCCGGAGTTTAGAAGAATGAGAGGTGATCCCATTGAAACATATAAGATTCTTACAGGGCTGGACAGGGTAGATGCAGGGAGGATGTTTCCCCCTGGGCTGGGGAGTCTAGAACCAGGGGTCACAGTCTCAGGATAAGGGGTCGGCCATTTAGGACTGAGGTGAGGAGAAATTTCTTCACTCAGAGGGATGGTGAATCTTTGGAATTCTCTGCCCCACAGGGCTGTGAAGGCTCAGTCATTGAGCATATTCAAGGCTGAGATAGACATATTTTTGGACTCTCGGGGAATCCAGAGATATAGGGATCGGGCGGGAAAGTGGAGTTGAGGTCGAAGATCAGCCGTGATCGAATTGAATGGCGGAGTAGGCTCGAGGGGCGGAATGGCCAACTCCTGCTGCGATTATGTTCTTATGGAGCAGCTTGGCCGGCTGAAGGCACGGCCACCAATGGTGGAGCGATAGAAATCGGGGGATGCTCAAGAGAGCAGAATTGGAAGAGCGCAGAGATCTCGGGGGAGGGGGGGGGGTTGCGGGGCTGGAGGTGGTTCGAGAGATAGGGAGTGGGCAAGGCCATGCAGGGATTTGAACATAAGGGTGAGGGTTTTTATCAAAAGATAACTGGTGACTGACATAAAAGCAAAAATTGCTGGAAATTCCCAAACTCTTCCAAACTGGGGGAAAAAAACAGGAGATAACATGTCAGTGAACGGTCCGTACCAGACACAGCGATCCTTGCCCTCTGTCAGGTCCTGGTACACCTTCTGTGCACTTCCGACATTCGGGTTTTTATTTCAGATTTTGATAGGAGAATGTAATGCTTACCCCTCCCCCACAACATATGATCTGAAGAATTGTTTTTCAGCGGTGCAGTAAGATTGTGTATTCATGTACAGAATTCTACAGTAGTGAGCATGTGTGTGTGTGTGTGTGCGTGTGTGAAAAACGCAAACATTATGGACAGAGAATAGAATTACAGAGAATGTACATCACCGAACAGGCCATTCGGCCCAACTGGTCCATGCCGGTGTTTCAGGGCTATGGGGTTATGGGGAGTGGGCAGGGAAGTGGAGCTGAGTCCATGATCGGATCAGCCATGATCGTATTGAATGGCGGAGCAGGCTCGAGGGGCCGTATGGCCGACTCCTGCTCCTATTTCTTATGTTCTTATGCTTCACACCAGCCCCCTCCCACCCCTCTCCATCTCACCCCATCACCATACCCTTCTATTCCTTTCTCCCTCATGTGTTTATCCAGCTTCCCCATCGATACTATTCGCCTCAACCCCTCCCTGTGGCAGCGAATTCCACATTCTCACCGCTCTCCGGGTAAAGAAGTTTCTCCTGAATTCCCCATTGGGATTTATTCGGGACTATCTTACATTTTATAACCCCGAGTTTTCCACAGGTGGAAACCATCACCATCATCATAGGCAGTCCCTCGGAATCGAGGAAGACTTGCTTCCACTCTTAAAATGACTCCTTAGGTGACTGAACAGTCCAATACGGGAATTACAGTCTCTGTCACAGGTGGGACAGACAGAGGTTGAGGGAAAGGGAGGGTGGGGAGTCTGGTTTGCCGCACGCTCCTTCCGCTGCCTGCGCTTGCTTTCTGCACGCTCTCGGCGACGAGACTCGAGGTGCTCAGCGCCCTCCCGGATACACATCCTCCACTTAGGGCGGTCTTTGGCCAGGGACTCCCAGGTGGAAACATCCTCCGTGCGTTTACCCCTATCCAACCCGTTCATCATTTTGAGGACCTTGTGTTAAGGTCACAGCGCTGCCATCTCTTTTTTTTTTCTCAAGCGAGGAGAGCGCCGGAGTCTGTTTAGCTGATAAGCACAAAGCTCTCAGTCCTGATCTCCCCACAGTTTATCATTGCATTCCTAGTCATCGGATGGAGGTACACAGAAACCTTTGTGCTAAGTCCCTGTGCGGAGCTCTACATTGGGTCAGTTGCTGCCTGCAGTGGTGCACTGGAGCGGGAATACAAGGCTTACAGTGCCTTCTTCGGAGATGACTTCATGTCACGGTTGTGGGTGGTCCTCTTGGGTAACACATATCTACTGAATACCTCGCCAGCAACTGAGTGGAGGAACTTGGTTCGTTGCCAGTTGCTGAGCTGCTCCGAGCTAACTCAGACGTCTTTTATTCCTGGCTGTCCGATTCCCCGAGGAACATTACTTTTTTTTTTCCCTTCCTGCGTCTCTTCCGTTCTCATGTATTCTCCAAATTCGCGCACGGTGAGTCGGATCTCGAAAACCCTCTGCGACATTCGATGCCCCGGCCCCTCGACAGAAGCGTTGCTCCTGTATTGTCCTGGGGCTCGGCACGGCTGGATGACGACCGAGAACATAGCAACCTGTAGAAAATAGGAGCAGGAGTAGGTGGCAGGGCAAGTTGAGAAGGCTGCTAAAAAAAAAAAGCACAAGGGATCCTTGCCTTCATCAAGAGAGGCACTGAGGAGAAATGTTGTGCTTAACCTTTTTATAAGCCACTAGTTAGGCCCCAGCTGGAGTATTGTGTCCCAATTCTGGGTGCCGCACTTTAGGAAGGATGTCAAGGCCTTGGAGAGGGTGCGGGGGAGATTTATCGGAATGGTCCCCGGGGGATGAGGGGCTTCAGTTACGTGGAAAGACTGGAGAAGCTGAGATGTCATGGGGGTGTCATGGTACATCAGTCATTGAAGGTTGGCATGCAGGTACAACAGGCGGTGAAGAAGGCAAATGGCATTTTGGCCTTCATAGCGAGGGGATTTGAATATCGGAGCAGGGAGGTCTTACTGCAGTTGTATAGGGCCTTGGTGAGACCACACCTTGAATATTGTGTACAGTTTTGGTCTCCTAATCTGAGGAAGGATGTTCTTGCTATTGAGGGAGTGCAGCGAAGGTTCACCAGACTGATTCCTGGGATGGCAGGACTGACATACGAGGAGAGACTGGATCGACTAGGCTTATATTCACAGGAATTTAGAAGAATGAAAGGGGATCTGATAGAAACATAAAATTCTGACGGGACGGGACAGGTTAGATGCAGGAAGAATGTTCCCGATGTTGGGGAAGTCCAGAACCAGGGGTCACAGTCTAAGGATAAGGGGTAAGCCATTTAGTACTGAGATGAGGAGAAACTTCTTCACTCAGAGAGTTGTGAACCTGTGGAATTCTCTACCACAGAGAGTTGTTGAGGCCAGTTCGTTGGATATATTGAAAAGGGAGTTAGATGTGGCCCTTAAGGCTAAAGGGATCAAGGGGTATGGAGAGAAGGCAGGGGTGGGGTACTGAAGTTGCATGATCAGCCATGATCATATTGAATGGTGGTGCAGGCATGAAGGGCCGATTGGCCTACTCCTGCACCTATTGTCTATGTTTCTATGTTTCTATGATTGTTCTCTTTAGAGCAAAGAAGGTTAACGGGAGATTTAATAGAGGCAATCAAAATTACGAGGGTTTTCATAGGGTAAATAAGGAGAAACTATTTCCAGGGGCAGGAGGGTCAGTAACCAGAGGGACACGGATTGAACATAATCGGCAAAAGAACCAGAGGGGGAGAGGAGGAGAATGTTGTTGCGCAGCGAGCTGTTGTGATCGGGAACACGCTGCCTGAAAGGGCGGTGGGAGAAGATTCAATAGTAACTTTCAAACGGGGAATTGGATAAATAGTTGAACAGGAGAAATGAGCAGGACTGTGGGGAAAGAGTGGGGGGAGTGGGACTAATTGGATTGCTCTTTCACAGAGTTTGCACAGGAACGATGGGCCGAATGGTCTCCTTCTGTGCTGTACAGTTCGCTGATTCAAGCTTTTATATACTTCTGTTCTCTATAATACGAATATATATGTACAGCTTAATTTACAATGCTCTTGGTTAACTTTTACATAAAGTTACATCGAGTGTACAGCCCAGAAACAGGCCATTGGGCCCATCGCTCCGTGCCAGGGTTTATGCTCCACACCAGCCTCCTCCCACCCCTCTCCATCTCACCCCATCACCATATCCTTCTATTCCTTTCCCCCCTCATCCAGCCTCCCCTTAAATACATCAATACTATTCGCCTCAACCTCTCCCTGTGGCAGCGAGTTCCACATTCTCACCGCTCTCTGGGTAAAGAAGTTTCTCCTGAATTCCCCATTGGATTTCTGGATGACGATCTTATATTGATGGCCTCTAGTTATGCTCTTCCCCACAAGTCGAAACACTCTCTCTGTATCCACTCTATCAAAACCTTTCATCATTTTAAAGACCTCTATTAGGTCACCCTTCAACCTTCTCTTTTCAAGAGAACAGAGACCTAGCCTGTTCATCCTTTCCTGATATGTATACCCTCGCATTTCTGGTATCATCCTTGTAAATGTACTACTTGATCAAAACCTTTCATAATTGTCAGCACTCTCTGGGTAAAGAAGTTCCTCCTGAATTTCCAATTGGATTTACTAGTGACTGTCTTATATTGCTGCCCCCGAGTTTTTGAACTTTCTGTTGGTGTTCACCAGACTGATTCCTGGGATGGCAGGACTGTCGTATGAGGAGAGATTGAGTGGACTGGGCCTGTATTCAATAGAGTTTCAAAGAATGAGAGGGGGTCTCATTGAAACGTATAAAGTCCTGACTGGGTTGGATAGACTGGATGCGGGGAGGATGTTCCCCGGGGCTGGGAAGTCTAGAACAAGGGGTCACAGTCTCAGGATACGGGGTAGGAAATTTAGGACCGAGATGAGGAGAAATGTTTTCACTCAGAGGGTGGTGAACCTGTGGAATTCTCTACCACAGAAGGCTGTGGAGGCTAAGTCACTGAATATATTTAAGAGGGAGATAGATAGATTTCTAGACACAAAAGGCATCAAGGGGTATGGGGAGAAAGCGGGAATATGGTGTTGTGATAGAGGATCAGCCATGATCATATTGAATGGCGGTGCAGGCTCGAAGGGCCGAATGGCCTACTACTGCTCCTATTTTCTATGTTTCTACGATGCTGCACTCCCTTTAGGATTGTACCCTTGTGTTTATATTGCCTCTCCTCATTCCTCCTTCCAAAATGCGTCACTTCGCACCTTTCTGCATTCAACTTCATCTGCCACCTGTCTGCCCACCTCACCAGTCAGGGCCATTCCTTCCACCGTGCTCTTTTGCCACTTATTTTCCCCTTCCATTGTCACTCTTTTATTGCTCCCCTTTCATTTGCCTCCTTTCACTGCCATCTATTGCCCACTTCACCCTCAGTACCACTCCGACCTGAGCCTGCTGTTACTCCATCACAACGGACCCTTTCCGTTCTACCCTACGTAAACCTGAGGTGATCCAAAACCCGGCTTCCCGTGTCCTAACTCGCACCAAGTCCCGCTCACCCATCACCCCCTGTGCTCACTGCCCCGTGTCCTAACTCGCACCGAGTCCCGCTCACCCATCACCCCCTGTGCTCGCTGCCCCGTGTCCTAACTCGCACCGAGTCCTGCTCACCCATCAGCCCCTGTGCTCGCTGCCCCATGTCTTAACTCGCACCGAGTCCTGCTCACCCATCACCCCCTGTGCTCGCTGCCCCATGTCCTAACTCGCACCGAGCCCCGCTCACCCATCACCCCCTGTGCTCACTGCCCCGTGTCCTAACTCGCACCGAGTCCTGCTCACTCATCACCCCCTGTGCTCGCTGCCCCATGTCCTAACTCGCACCGAGTCCTGCTCACCCATCACCCCCTGTGCTCGCTGCCCCGTGTCCTAACTCGCACCGAGTCCCGCTCACCCATCACCCCCTGTGCTCGCTGCCCCATGTCCTAACTCGCACCGAGTCCTGCTCACCCATCACCCCCTGTGCTCGCTGCCCCGTGTCCTAACTCGCACCGAGCCCCGCTCACCCATCACCCCCTGTGCTCACTGCCCCGTGTCCTAACTCGCACCGAGTCCTGCTCACCCATCACCCCCTGTGCTCACTGACCTACATTGGCTCCCGGCTAAGCAATGCCTCGATTTCAAAATTCGCCTCCAGCCCTACAACCCTCTGAGATGTCTGCGCTCTTCTAATTCTAGCCTCTTGAGCTTCCCTGATTATAATCGCTCCAGCATTGGTGGCTGTGCCTTCTGTTGCCTGGGCCCCAAGCTCTGGAACGCCCTCCCTATACCTCTCTCTCCTCCTTTAAGACGTTCCTTAAAACCTACCTCTTTGACCCAGCTTTTGGTCACCTGCCCCAATATCTCCTCATGGGGCTGGGTGTCAAATTTATTTTGTCTGATAACGCTCCTTGGGACGTTTCATTGTGTTTAAGGTGCTATAGAAATACAAGTTGTTGTTGTTTTTGGCATTGTAGATACAGGGAAACTTTCCTCCGATGTGGGGGAGTCCAGAACAAGAGGACACAATCTTAAAATTAGAGCCAGGCCGTTCAGGGGTGAAATAAAGGAAGCACAGATTCGGGGCGTGGGACAGGGGCTTGAGGGACTGACCAGATTACGGTCACTAAGTGGGACTAAGTGACTAAACTGCTCTTTCAATGAGCCGGCACAGGCTCGACGGGCCGAATGGCCTCCCTCTGTGCTGTAATTTCTATGATTCACTTCTTCCCCCAAATAGGCTGTGGATGGTCAATTGAAACTTTGGGTTTCAAGGGATCAAAGGCAAGTAGATGGAGCTGCGATGCAGATCAGCCACGGTTTAGTTGAATGGTGGAACAGGCTCAAGGGCATTCCATGTCAAGGTCCATGACAAACGGGCCTGTGGCTTATGGAATCCCGAGCCCCCAACTCAACCCAACCAATGTCCACTGGCCCAACCCAGCCCCTTCCCCCCCCGAGCCCCCCAATGAAGCCCAATCCTCGCAACCCAACCAAACCCAATTCATCCTGTGTCCCACCCCCATTAGCTTCCAGAGCGGTGGGGGGAGATACGGAAGGGGTGGGGGCGGGAGGTGGGTAGATGGAAGGGGTGGGGGGGGAGGGGGGTAGATGGAAGAGGTGGGGGGGGAGACGGAAGGGGTGGGGGGGTGGGGGGGATAGATGGAAGGGGGGGAGGGGGATAGATGGAAGAGGTGGGGGGGAGGGAGGTAGATGGAAGAGGTGTGGGGCGGGGAGACGGAAGGGGTGGGGAGAGGAGAGGGATAGCTGGAAGGGGGGGAGGGGGATAAATGGAAGAGGTGGCGGGGGGGAGAGACGGAAGGGGTGGGGGGGCATGAGAGGGATAGATGGAAGGGGGGAAGGGGGATAGATGGAAGAGGTGGGGGGGGGTGGATAGACGGAAGGGGTGGGGAGAGGAGAGAGATAGCTGGAAGGGGGGGAGGGGAATAGATGGAAGAGGTGGGGGGGAGACGGAAGGGGTGGGGGGGGAGGTGAGAGGGATAGATGGAAGGGGGGGAGGGGAATAGATGGAAGAGGTGGGGGGGGGTGGAGAGACGGAAGGGGTGGGGGGGTGTGAGAGGGATAGATGGAAGGGGGGAGGGGGATAGATGGAAGAGGTGGGGGAGGTGGAGAGACGGAAGGGGTGCGGTGGGGGGGGTAAATGTGTGGGTGATATTCTACTCCGATAATAGTCCTACACTTGTATGAAATGAAGAAACTCGGCTGGGGGAGGGAGGGAGGGGGTGGGGAGTTACCAGCAGCATCAAAGTTCTCCACAACAGTAAGATGAGCTTATGGGCTTTTCTGGGTTTTTTCGATAAAGAATAAAATCCTTTCTGAAGCTGTCAGAAGCCACCTGAAGCGTAAAATGTGCAATGTGGGAGAGTCTGGGCGCCCTGGTTTTGCAATGCAGACAGTTTTTGGCTTGCGAGGCGGAATTTCGTGACGCCTACACTCTTTTAAGAAAGCGAATCAATATCCATTTTAATTACTCATTGATTGCAGCGCGCATCTCACTTACTTTGCTTCCCGTTCGGTGATAGAAATATGCTGACCAGGCAACGGCTCTCTCACAGCGAACAGGCTGAGTGTAACAGCCCACCCCCGCCCAGACCCAGCGCCCGATTCCACACAACATTGACTCAATCTTTTGCATTCCGCCAGCAAGCGTTCATCAGTACACAATACAACAACAAAAACCTACATTTATACAGCGTCTGTAACCTCCGAAGGCGCTTCACACGAGCGATGATCGGGCAAAATTTCGACATCGAGCCACACAAGGAGATATCAGGGCAGAAGACCTAAAGTCTGGTCAAACAGGTAGGTTTTAAGCAAAGACTTAGAGCAAGAGAGGCGGAGAGGTTTAGGGAGGGAGTTCCAGAGCTTGGGGCCCAGTCAGCTGAAGGTACGGTCGCCGATGGTGGAGCGACGGAAATCAGGGATGCTCAAGAGGCCAGAATTGGAGGAGAGCAGAGATCTCTGAAGATTGTTGGGCTGGAGGAGATTACAGAGTCAGAATCGTAGAAATTTACAGCGCAGAAGGAGGCCATTTTGGCTCATCATGTCCGCGCCGGCCGACAAAGAGGCTAGAAACATCGAAACATAGAAATTAGTTGCAGGTGTAGGCTATTCAGCCCTTCGAGTCTGCACCACCATTCAATAAGATCATGGCTGATCATTCAACCTCAGTACCCCTTTCCTGCTTTCTCTCAATACCCCTTGATCCCTTTAGCCGTAAGGGCCATATCCCTTTTGAATATATCGAACAAACTGGCCTCAACAACTTTCTGTGGTAGAGAATTCCACTCTCTGAGTGAAGGAGTTCCTCCTCATCTCGGTCCTAAATGGCTTACTCCTTATCCTTAGACTGTGACCCCTGGTTCTGGACTTCCCCAACATCGGGAACATTCTTCCTGCATCTAACCTGTCCAATCACGTCAGAATTATATATGTTTCTATGAGATCCCCTCTCATTCTTCTAAACTCCAGTGAATTCAAGCCCAGTCGATCCCGTCTCTCCTCATATGTCAGTCCTGCCATCCCAGGAATCAGTCTGGTGAACCTTCGCTGCACTCCCTCAATAGCAAGAACGTCCTTCCTCAAATTGGGAGACCAAAACTGAACACAATATTTCAGGTGTGGCCTCACCAAGGTCCTGTACAACTGCAGTAAGACCTCCCTGCTCCTATACTCAAATCCCCTAGCTATGAAGGCCAACATACCATTTGTCTTCTTCACCGCCTGCTGTACCTGCATGCCAACTTTCAATGACTGATGAACCATGACACCCAGGTCTCGTTGCACCTCCCCTTTTCCTAATCCCACTTTCGAGCTCTGGGTCCGTAGCCCTGTAGGTTACGGCACTTCAGGTGCACATCCAGGTACTTTTTGAATGTGGTGAGGGTTTCTGCCTCTACCACTCTTTCAGGCAGTGAGTTCCAGACCCCCACCACCTTCTAGGTGAAGAAATTTCCTCTCTAATCCCCTCTAAACCGTCTACCAATTATCTTAAATTTATGGCCCCTGGTTGTTGACCCCTCTGCTAAGGGAAATGGGCCCTTTCTATCCACTCTATCCAGGCCTCTCGGAATTTTAGACACCTCAGTAGTGAGGCCTTGGAGGGAGTTAAAGCAAGTTCTATACGCCCTGGAGTCTAGAAGAATGAGAGGGGATCTCATTGAAACATATAAGATTCTTAGAGGGCTTGACAGGGTAGATGCAGGGAGGATGTTTCCCCCGGGCTGGGGAGTCGAGAACCAGGGGTCACAGTCTCAGGATAAGGGATCGGCCATTTAGGACTGAGATGAGGAGAAATTTCTTCACTCAGAGGGTGGTGAATCTTTGGAATTCTCTGCCCCAGAGGGCTGTGGGGGCTCATTCAAGAGCGAGATCGATAGATTTTTGGACACTCGGAATCAAGGGATATGGGGATCGGGCGGGAAAGTGGAGTTGAGGTCGAAGATCAGCCATGATCTTATTGAATCTGTGGAATTCGCTGCCTCAGAGAGCTGTGTAAGCTGGGTCATTGAATAAATTTAAGACAGAGATAGACAGTTTCTTAACCGATAAGGGAATAAGGGGTTATGGGGAGCGGGCGGGGAAGTGGAGCTGCGTCCATGATCAGATCAGCCATGATCGTATTAAATGGCGGAGCAGGCTCGAGGGGCCGTATGGCCTACCCCTGCTCCTATTTCTTATGTTCTTATGTTCTTATTGATCTCTGCAATGAATGCACCATCTTGCCGTCCGGGGGAGGCGGGGGTCCCCGATGGAGTGCTCTCTACGCGGGAGTCCTCCCTTTATCTATTCGGGGACTTGGCCTGGAATTCGGTTTAAGTCGGTTCACGGGCTCCCAGGCTGCCTGCAATTTCTGCGGTCTGGAGGAGTCCGTGTTCCATGTGTATGTTCAGTGTGTGAGGTTGCAGCCCCTCTTCCATTATCTGAAGGGGCTGCTTCTCGATTTCCGGTTGCACTTCAGTCCCACGCTCCTGATCTTTGGGCACCCTGTGCGGAGGGGAGCGGGCAGGTCAGAAGGCCTCCTCATAGAACCGCTCCTGGGCCTGGCCAAGTAGGCCATCAACCAGTCCAGGCAGCGGGCGGTCGAGGGGGTCGTTCAGCCCGACTGTCTGCCTCTCTTCCGCGGTTGCATCCGAGCCAGGGTGTCCCTGGAGATGGAGCACGCGGTGTCCACCGGTACGCTCGCGGCCTTCCGCGAGAGGTGGGCGCCGGAGGGACTGGAGTGCATCATCACCCCCGGCAACCAAATTTTAATTTAATTGGTTTAATGTTCAAAAGTTTTATTTGTTAATTTGTCAGTTCCAGAGCTCCTTTAATAAGGAGGATCTTGATTTAAAAGTTTTACACAAAATAGTTGTAGGGCTGTTGCATTGTGAGTGGCTCAGCCAATCACGTGATGTTCACAAGACTCAATAAAACCCCGGCCAGTTGGGTTGAGGTCATCCATGAGGTATGCAGTTGTGAGCCTTGTGGATGAACTGGTAATGTGTAGTGTGATTGTTAAACCTTTGTTAATAAACCAATTAGTTCTTAATAGCAATGTGTTGTTATGAAATCTTACACAAAGAACCCATGAAGCAAAGACATTGCAATCCGAAGGTGCTTTGCATGAGCAATTATCAAACAAAATTTGACACCGAGCCACATAAGGTGATATTAGGACAGATAAGGTAGATTTTAAGGAGCGTCTTAAAGTAGGAGAGAGAGGCAGAGAGGTTTAGGGAGGGAGTTCCAGAGCTTGGGGCCCAGGCAGCTGAAGGCACGGCCACCTGTGGTGGAGCGATTATAATCAGGGATGCTCAAATGGGCAGAATTGGAGGAGGGTAGAGATCTCGGTGGGAGGGATTTGTGGGGCTGGAGGAGGTTACAGATATAGGGAGGGTTGTAGCTCGGAGGAAGTTACAGAGATAGTGAGGGGTGTAGGGCTCGAGGAGGTTACAGAAATAGGGAGGGGTGTGGGGCTGGAGGAGGTTACAGAGATAGGGAGGGGTGTAGGGCTGGAGGAGGTTACAGAGATAGGGAGGGGTGTAGGGGGTGGAGGATGTTACAGAGATAGGGAGGGGTGTAGGGGCTGGAGAGGGTTACAGAAACAGGGAGGGTTTTGCGGCTGGAGGAGGTTACAGAGATAGGGAGGGGTGTAGGGGCTGGAGGAGGTTACAGAGATAGGGAGTGGTGTAGGGGCTGGAGGAGGTTACAGAGATAGGGAGGGGTGTAGGGGCTGGAGGAGGTTACAGAGATAGGGAGGAGTGTAGGGGCTGGAGGAGGTTACAGAGATAGGGAGTGGTGTAGGGGCTGGAGGAGGTTACAGAGATAGGGAGGGGTGTAGGGGCTGGAGGATGTTACAGAGATAGGGAGGGGGGGGGCAAGGGTATTGGAACAATTTGAACACACAGATGAGAATTTTAAAATCGAGTTGTTGCCAGACCGGGAGCCAATGTAGGTCGGCGAGGGATTAAAACGAGAGATCATTCTTCCTGCCGATATGACCCCTCCAGCCTATTGTGCCATTTAATTAGATCATGGCCAACCTGTACCTCAGCCCACCTATGATCTATATCCTTTGTCAACCTTACCAAGTAAAAATCTGTCGCTCGCTGTCCTGAAAATTTCAATTGACCACCAGCATCCACAGCCATTTGGGGGAGAGTGAGATCCAGATTTCTGCCACGTTCTGGATGAAGAATGAGGAAATGTTTCCCCATTTCAATCCGGAGCGGCCTCGCTGTATTTACAAGGATGATACCAGAACTGAGAGGTTGTATCTATGGACAGACTGGGGATCTTTTCACCAAAAAAATGAAGACTGAGGGGTGACCCGATAGAGGCCGTTAAAATTATGCAAGAGTTCGATCGGGGAGATGTGGAGAAGGTGTGTCCACTTGTGGCGGGGGAGGCCAAAACTAGAGGACATAAATATAAGATAGTCACTAACAAATCCTGTTCAAAATCACAAGAGGTCTGGTCAGAGTAGAGAGAGAGAGAAACTGTTCCCATTGGTGGAAGGGTGGAGAACCAGAGGACACAGAGTTAAAGCGATTGGCAGAAGAACCAAAGGCCACACAAGGAAAACCTTTTTTACGCAGCGACTGGTTAGGATCTGGAACGCGCTGCCTGAGAGGGTGGTGGAGGCAGACTCAATTGTGGCTTTCAAAAGGGAGTTGGATAAGTAACTGAAGGAAAAGATTGTGCAGGGCTACGGGGCAAGGACGGGGGAGTGGGACTGGCTGAGGTGCTCTTGCAGAGAGCCGACACAGGCTCGACGGGCCGAATGGCCTCCTTCTGTGCTGTGACCATTCTATGGGGAATAAGGAGAAACTTCTTTACCCAGAGAGCGGTGAGAATGTGGAACTCGCTGCCACAGGGAGTGGTTGAGGTGAATAGTATCGATGCATTTAAGGGGAGGCTGGATAAACACATGAGGGGGAAAGGAATAGAAGGATATGGTGATGGGGTGAGATGGAGAGGGATGGGAGGGGGCTGGTGTGGAGCATAAACCCCGGCACGGAGCGGTTGGGCCCAATGGTCTGTTTCTGGGCTGTACATTCTGTGTAATGGATGGCGGGTTAAAGTCCAATCTTCACTCATCATCACAGGCAGTCCCTCGGAATCGAGGAAGACTTGCTTCCACTCTAAAACTGAGTTCTCAGGTGACTGAACAGTCCAATACGGGAACCACAGTCCCTGTCACAGGTGGGACAGACAGTGGTTGAGGGAAAGGGAGGGTGGGACTGGTTTGCCGCACGCTCCTTCCGCTGCCTGCGCTTGGTTTCTGCATGCTCTCGGCGACGAGACTCGAGGTGCTCAGTGCCCTCCCGGATGCACTTCCTCCACTTAGGACGGTCTTTGGCCAGGGACTCCCAGGTGTCGGTGGGGATGTTACACTTTATCAGGGAGGATTTGAGGGTGTCCTTGAAACGTTTCCTCTGACCGCCTGGGGCTCGCTTGCCGTGAAGGAGTTCCGAGTAGAGCGCTTGCTTTGGGAGTCTCGTGTCTGTGTCGTGTGGTCAGTGCTTCAATGCTGGGGATGTTGGCCTGAATGAGGGCGCTCACTACACACCAGGCTAATAACAAGGCAGATGCTTTGGATGCTTCGATGCCGAGAGCATGCAGAAAGCAAGCGCAGGCAGCGGAAGGAGCGTGCGGCAAACCAGTCCCACCCACCTCTTCCCTCAACCACTGTCTGTCCCACCTGTGACAGGGTCTCTTATTCACGTATTGGACTGTTCAGTCACCTAAGGACTCATTTTTGGAGTAGAAGCAAGTCTTCCTCGATTCCGAGGGATTTCTTTGGAGGAATGCTTTTAGTTCGTCAGGACAGCTTTCCGCACACTGTTGGTCTTTTTTTTGGTTATTTTGGGAAAGGTCGGAGCAGCTGTGTTGTTGGAATTGTTGCCGCATCCGTTCGTGCCCCGGGAGGGGCAGCGATGGCGGGGGTAAGCATGTGCCCCCGGGCCACCAGCTTCCAGCCGGGTATCGCCGGGGCGGGGGGGGGGGCGCGAAGCATTACCGTCCGGGAGAGGCGAGCCGGTGTGTAACGCCCCCTGGTGGCGACACCGGCTCGATGAATACCTCCCGCCCAACCCGTAGGGCCACCTGCTGGGACCGCCAGAGAAAGGGGGCGGTCCGACCTCGAGCGCCCGCAGTGAGGTAAGTTAACGTCCACCTCAGGTAAGTGTGATTGTTATTTTATTTTTTTAGCGATTTATAGAAACATAGAAAATAGGAGCAGTAGTAGGTCATTCGGCCCTTCGAGCCTGCACCGCCATTCAATATGACCATGGCTGATCCTCTATCTCAACACCATATTCCCGCTTTCTCCCCATACCCCTTGATGCCTTTTGTGTCTAGAAATCTATCTATCTCCTTCTTAAATATATTCAGTGACTTGGCCTTCACAGCCTTCTGTGGTAGAGAATTCCACAGGTTCACCACCCTCTGAGTGAAAACATTTCTCTTCATCTCGGTCCTAAATTTCCTACCCCGTATCCTGAGACTGTGACCCCCTTGTTCTAGACTTCCCAGCCCCGGGGGAAACATCCTCCCCACATCCAGTCTGTCCAACCCCGTCAGAATTTTATACGATTCAATGAGATCCCCTCTCATTCTTCTGAACTCTAGTGAATACAGGCCTAGTCGACCCAATCTCTCCTCATACGACAGTCCTGCCATCCCAGGAATCAGTCTGGTGAACCTTCGCTACACTCCCTCTATGGCAAGTATAACCTTCCTTAGGTAAGGAGACCAAAACTACACACAATACTCCAGGTGCGGTCTCACCAAGGCCCTGTATAACTGTAGTAAGACATCCTTGCTCCTGTACTCAAATCCTCTTGCAATGAAGGCCAACAAACCATTTGCCTTCCTAACTGCTTGCTGCACCGGCATGTTTGTTTTCAATGACTGGTGTACAAGGACACCCAGGTCCCTCTGTACATCGACACTTCCCAAGCCATCACCATTTAAATAATACTTTGTCTTTATGTTTTTTCTACCAAAGTGGATAACCTCACATTTATCCAATTTATACTGCATCTGCCCATCACAGGCAGTCCCTCGGGATCGAGGAAGACTTGCTTCCACTCTAAAAGTGAGTTCTCAGGTGGCTGAACAGTCCAATACGGGAATTACAGTCTCTGTCACAGGTGGGACAGACAGTGGTTGAGGGAAAGGGTGCGTGGGGAGTCTGGTTTGCCGCACGCTCCTTCCGCTGCCTGCGCTTGATTTCTGCATGCTCTCGGCGACGAGACTCGAGGTGCTCAGCGCCCTCCCGGATGCACTTCCTCCACTTCGGGCGGTCTTTGGCCAGGGACTCCCAGGTGTCGGTGGGGGATGTTGCATTTTATCAGGGAGGCTTTGAGGGTGTCCCTGTAACGTTTCCTCTGCCCACCTCGGGGCTCGCTTGCCGTGAAGGAGTTCCGAGTTGTGTGTGTTTGCCCACTCACTCAACCTATCTAAGTCACCTTGCAGCGTCTTTGCACCAACGTTGCCAATAAGCTGCCTGGCCTCAAAACACTTTGCAGGCCCCGCGCAGCCAGTGAGTTATTTATCGGGAATGTTTAAGCCGGGTATTTTTCGGGGTTTTGTCATTCCGAGGCCTCTCTTACAATGCTACGAGGCCGGCTATTTAGCTCGGTACTTTTTGTTTGCTCTAGCGGCCTGAGAGAGGTGTGTAACGCCTCTCTATGTGCCCCGCCCCACACTCAGGGCCCAGAAGACGAATTTGGCAGACTGAGGCGCTAACTCCTTTCCCGGCGCAAACTTTACCGCCATTGAAGCGAGCAAAGCCGAAAATGCAGCCCGATTAATCGGATAAATGTATTGAGAGCTACAGCTGCGGTCGTGTTTTGTTAATATTCCTCTTCTGACAGTCCAGCCCGGGAACGTGGAACAGAACCTCCCCGGATTCTGCAGGAGATCACGGTTCACATAAATTCCCATTAATGCAAAGTGTCAGATTATTGCCGGAGACTGCTGCACCGAAGGCGGTGATTTCATTAATGGGGATATGGTCCACTGGCACAGCCATGACACCAACAGTCCAGTGACAAGCAGTCTTACTGCAGCAACACTGCCTTTAGAGGGTTTGTTGCAGCCCTGGCTGTGTCTCTCCGCCGTAGATCATTTGCTGAACGTGCTGCTGTCTCCAATCTCGTCCTCTAATTAACCCATCTAAGTCCAGCGCTCATTTTCATTGCAAATAGAGAAATCTGATTCTTATTCATCGTGTTGGCACTTCTCCTCAAGCTCTCCCCCGCACGCGTTCAATAGATTGGCGATGGTGCATTTGCAAACCTAATTGTGTCTTCAATAGAATCAATTGTACATAAGAACAGAAGAAGTAGAAACGTGTCGAAATTTGCAGCGCAGGAGGAGGCCATTTCGGTCCATCGTGTCCGCGCCGGCCGACAAAGAGCCGCACGGCCCTCGGTCAGCAGCCCTGAAGGTTACTGATAAACCCACGAACAATGACGGAAAGGCAAAGAGCACCCGGCCCAACCAGTCCGCCCCACACAACTGTGACACCCCTTACACTGAAACATTCTACACTCCACCCCAACCCGAGCCATGGGATCTCCTGGGAGCAGGAGTAGGCCATACGGCCCCTCGAGCCTGCTCCGCCATTCAATAAGATCATTGCTGATCCGATCATGGACTCAGCTCCACTTCCCTGCCCACTCCCCATAATCCTTTACTCCCTTATCGCTCAAAAATCTATCTATCTCCGCCTTAAATTTATTCAATGTCCCAGCCTCCACAGCTCTCTGGGACAGAGAATTCCACAGATTTACAACCCTCAGAGAGAAGAAATTCCTCCTCATCTCAGTTTTAAATGGGCGGCCCCTTATTCTAAGATTATGCCCCCTAGTTCTAGTCTCCCCTATCAGTGGAAACATCCTCTCTGCATCCACCTTGTCAAGCCCCCTCATAATCTTATACGTTTCGATAAGATCACCTCTCATTCTTCTGAATTCCAATGAGTAGAGGCCCAACCTACTCAACCTTTCCTCATAAGTCAACCTCCTCATCTCCGGAATCAATCGAGTGAACCTTGTGTACAGGTTGCCTTAGGTGTCATTTCAACAACTTGCATTTATATAGCGTCTTTCACAGCCTCAGGACATCCCAAAGTGCTTCACAGCCAATGAAGTACTCTTGGAGTGTAGTCACTGTACTAAACGCAGCACACATTCTGCGCACAGCAAGCTGCCACAACCTGATAATGGCCAGATAACCTGTTTTAGTGATGTTGATTGAGGGATAAATATTGGCCCCAGGACACCAGGGGTAACTCCCCTGCTCTTCTTCATAATACTGCCATGGGATCTTTTACATCCACTTGAGAGAGCAGACGGGGCCTCGGTTTAACGTCTCATCCGAAATAC
>NC_091977.1:539567370-539649870 GCF_044704955.1 Pristiophorus japonicus
GCCTCATCAATACCACGTGTTTTGATTTTGCACACTAATCTCTTGTGTGGGACCTTGTCAAAAGCCTTTTCAATGTCCAAATACACCACATCCACTGGTTCTCCCTTGTCCACTCTACTAGTTATTCAGCAGCTCAGGCAGTATCTACGGAGAGAGAAACAAAGTTGAAACACAGAAAATAGGTGCAGGAGTCGGCCATTCGGCCCCTCGAGCCTGCACCGTCCATTCAATAAGATCATGGCTGATCATTCACCTCAGTACCCCTTTCCTGCTTTCTCTCCATACCCCTTGATCCCTTTAGCCATAAGAAACATGACAAGGGCCACATCTAACTCCCTTTTGAATATATCTAACGAACTGGCCTCAACAACTTTCTGTGGTAGAGAATTCCACAGGTTCACCACTCTCTGGGTGAAGAAGTTTCTCCTCATCTCGGTCCTAAATGGCTTACCCCTTATCCTTCGACTGTGACCCCTGGTTCTGGACTTCCCCAACATCGGGAACATTCTTCCCGCATCTAACCTGTCTAAACACGTCAGAATTTTGTACGTTTCTATGAGATCCCCTCTCATCCTTCTAAACTGCAGGGAACTGGATAAACACATGAGGGAGAAGGGAATAGAAGGATATGGTGATGGGGTGAGATGGAGAGGGGTGGGAGGGGCTTAAGCTCCAGCACGGACTTGTTATACTGTGTTCAGTTTTGGTCTCCTAATCTGAGGAAGGACATTCTTGCTATTGAGGGAGTGCAGCGAAGGTTCACCAGACTGATTCCAGGGACTGACATATGAGGAGAGACTGGATCGACTGGGCCTGTATTCACTGGAGTTTAGAAGGATGAGAGGAGATCTCATAGAAACGTATAAAATTCTGACGGGACTGGACAGGTTAGATGCAGGAAGAATGTTCCCGATGTTGGGGAAGTCCAGAACCAGGGGTCACAGTCGAAGGATAAGGGGTAAGCCATTTCGGACCGAGATGAGGAGAAACTTCTTCACTCAGAGAGTTGTTAACCTGTGGAATTCGCTACCACAGAGAGTTGTTGAGGCCAGTTCGTTAGATATATTCAAGAGGGAGTTAGATATGGCCCTTACGGCTAAAGGGATCAAGGGGTATGGAGAGAAAGCAGGAAAGGGGTACTGAGGTGAATGATCAGCCATGATCTTATTGAATGGTGGTGCAGGCTCGAAGGGCCGAATGGCCTACTCCTGCACCTATTTTCTATGTTTCTATGTTTCTTTGCCTGTTTCTGTGCTGTAAGATTCTACGTGAATTTTTATTGTGACTTTGTCTTATTTGCGAAAAGAAAGAAGTTTGGCTCCCGTGATAATTTGCTGGATCAATGGTTTGTCAAATGGAGGGATGGGGTGTACAGACCCAGAGAGAACCAGGATAGATTCCCAATCCTTGTTGAATTGGTCGATGTCGGGCGAGCAACGGGGGCACTTGGCTTGGTGTCCCACCTGGTCCCCGGACCTCTGCTGGAAGGGCACGTGGGCCTTGAGGAAGGACAGAAGTGGCCATTTTCTGTGATGCCCTTCATGGCTGACTGCCCTTACGGCTATTGGCAGAGGAAATGTTACAGTGACACCCTCAAAGCCTCCCTGATAAAGTGCAGCATCCCCACCGACACCTGGGAGTCCCTGGCCAAAGACCGCCCTAAGTGGAGGAAGAGCATCTGGGAGGGCGCTGAGCACCTCGAGTCTCGTCGCCGAGAGCATGCAGAAAGCAAGCGCAGGCAGTGGAAGGAGCGTGCGGCAAACTAGTCCCACCCTCCCTTTCCCTCAACCACTGTCTGTCCCACCTGTGACAGAGACTGTAATTCCCATATTGGACTGTTCAGTCACCTGAGAACTCACTTTTAGAGTGGAAGCCAGTCTTCCTCGATTCCGAGGGACTGTCTGTGATGATGATAAGAAAGAAAGACTTGCATTTATATAGCGCCTTTCACGACCACCGGACGTCTCAATGCACTTTACAGCCAATGAGGTACTTTTTGGAGTGTGGTCACTGTTGTATTGTGGGAAATGCGGCGGCCAATTTGCGCACAGCAAGCTCCCACAAACAACAATGAGATAATGACCCAGATCATCTGTTTTTAATTAAGAGAGAAGTACTTTTGGAGTGTGCTCACTTTTGTAATGTGGAAACGTATCTGCCAGACCGGGTAAGGGCGGCAGATTTCCTTCCCTGAAGGTCGTTAGTTGGGTTTTTATAGCAATTCACTAGTTTCACGGTCACCATGACAGACACAAGCTTTTTAATTCCGGATTTATTTCTTGTATTTCTTGTATGAACTGAATTTAAATTCCCCAGCTGCCGTGGTGGGATTTGAACGCGTCTGTCTGGATCATTAATCATAATTCCTACGCCCCCATCCCTAATTGCCCCTCAGATGGAGACGGTGAAAACTGCGAGGTTCGTGAGGCCATTGCAGAGGGCAATTAAGTGTCACGCACATTGCTGTGGGTCTGGAGTCACGTATAGGCCAGACCCGGTAAGGGCGGCAGATTTCCTAAAGGACATGAGTGAAAGAGTTGGGTTTTTACGACAATCCGTTAGTTTCATAGTCACCGTTACTGACACGAGCTTTTTAATTCCAGGTTTGTTTACTTAACTGATTCAAATTTAAATTCATAAACCGCTGTGCTGGGATGTGAACTCAAGTCTCTGGATTGTTAGTCCAGTCACATAACCACTCTGCTGCCGTACCGTTTTATCCCCCAGCAGGCCACACTCCGAGTCGGTAAACACCGAGTGTAACGCCAACCGTGTATCTGTACGATTCTCGACAGACGGGCTGTGCACGGCTCCCTAAAGCTTCAAGCTTAAAGTAGTAATCGTGTGTTGTCCTAAAGAAATGCATACTTGCATTTCTGTCATCATCATCATAGGCAGCCCCTCGGAATCGAGGAAGACTTGCTTCCACTCTTAAAGTGAGTTCTCAGGTGACTGAACAGTCCAATACGGGAATCACAGTCTCTGTCACAGGTGGGACAGACAGTGGTTGAGGGAAAGGGTGGGTGGGGAGTCTGGTTTGCCGCACGCTCCTTCCGCTGCCTGCGCTTGCTTTCTGCATGCTCTCGGCGACGAGACTCGAGGTGCTCAGCGCCCTCCCGGATGCACTTCCTCCACTTAGGGCGGTCTTTGGCCAGGGACTCCCAGGTGTCGGTGGGGATGTTGCATTTTATCAGGGAGGCTTTGAGGGCGTCCTTGAAATGTTTCCTCTGCCCACCTGGGGCTCGTTTGCCATGAAGGAGTTCTGAGTAGAGCGCTTGCTTTGGGAGTCTTATGTCTGGGGCATGCGGACAATGTGGCCCACCCAGCGGAGCTGGTCGAGGACGCTAATGTTGGTGTGTCTGTCCTCCCGGGGGATTTGCAGGATCCTGCGGAGACATTGTTGGTGGTATTTCTCCGGCGACTTGAGGTGTCTGCTGTACATGGTCAATGTCTCTGAGCCATACAGGCTTGCATTTCTATAGCACCTTTCACAATCTCAGGATGACCCAACAACAACTTGTATTTATATAGTGCCTTTAACGTAGTGAAACGTCCCAAGGTGCTTCACAGGAGCGTTATAACATGAGAGTTGATCTTATCGAAACGTATAAGATTATGAGGGGGCTCGACAAGGTGGATGCAGAGAGGATGTTTCCACTCATAGGGGAAACTAAAACTAGGGGGCATAGTCTCAGAATAAGGGGCCGCCCATTTAAAACTGAGATGAGGAGGAATTTCTTCTCTCAGAGGGTTGTAAATCTGTGGAATTCTCTGCCCCAGAGAGCTGTGGAGGCTGGGACATTGAATAAATTTAAGGCAGAGATAGACAGATATTTGAGTGATAAGAGAGTCAAGGGTTGTGAGGAGCGGGCAGGGAAGTGGAGCTGAGTCCATGATCAGATCAGCCATGATATTAAATGGTGGAGCAGGCTCGAGGGACCGAATGGCCTACTCCTGCTCCTATTTCTTATGTTCTTAAAAGATTTGACACCAAGACACCTAAGGAGAAATTAGGGCAGGTGACCAAAAGCTTGGACAAAGAGGTAGGTTTTAAGGAAGGTTTTGAAGGAGGAGAGAGAGGCGGAGAGGTTTAGGGAGGGAGTTCCAGAGCTTGGGGCCCAGGCAGCTGAAGGCACGGCCACCGATGGTGGAGCGATTATAATCAGGGATGCTCAAGAGGGCAGAATTAGAGGAGGGCAGAGATCTCGGGGGGGTTGCGAGGCTGGAGGAGATTACAGAGATAGGGAGGGGCGAGGCCATCGAGGGATTTGTAAACAAGGATGAGAATTTTGAAATCGAGGCGTTGCTTTACCAGGAGCCAATGTAGGTCAGCGAGCACAGTGGGTGATGGGTGAGCGGGACTTGGTGTGAGTTAGGACACAGGCAGCCGAGTTTTGGATCACCTCAAGTTTACGTCGGGCAGAATGTGGGACGCCAGCCAGGAGTGCGTTGGAATAGTCAAGTCTAGAGGTAACAAAGGCACGGATGAGGGCTTCAACAGCCGATGAGCTGAGGCAGGGGCGGAGACGTGCGATGTTACAGAGGTGGAAATATGTGGTCAGAAGCTCATTTTAGGGTCAAATATGTCAACAATGTTCCCAAGGCGCTTTACAGCCAATGAAGTACTTTTGGAGTGTAGTCACTGTTGTAATGTGGGAAACGCGGCAACCAACATGCGCACAGCAAGCTCCCACAAATAGCAATGTGATAATCATTCGATAATTTGTGTGTTAAGTGACGTTGGTTGAGGGATTAAATATTGGTGTAGGACACCAGGGAGAAATCCACCCTGCCCTTCTTCGAAACAGTGACCGTGGAATCTTTCAAACCGAGAGGGCAGATAGGGGGGGTCCTCGGTTTAATGTTTCGTCTGAAAGACAGCCCCTCCCACAGCACAATGCTAGCTTTATGTCCCCTGGGAGTACAGAAGCACCAACATTAGCGTCCTCGACCAGGCCAACATCCCCAGCATCGAAGCACTGACCACACTCGACCAGCTCCGCTGGGCAGGCCACATTGTCCGCATGCCCCCGACACGAGACCCCCAAAGCAAGCGCTCGAATCGGAACTCCTTCACAGCAAGCGAGCCAAAGGTGGGCAGAGGAAACGTTACAGGGACACCCTCAAAGTGCAACATCTCCACCGACACCTGGGAGTCCCTGGCCAAAGACCGCCCTAAGTGGAGGAAGTGCATCCGGGAGGGCGCTGAGCACCTCGAGTCTCATCGCCGAGAGCATGGAGAAACCAAGCGCAGGCAGCGGAAGGAGCGTGCGGCAAACCAGTCCCACCCTCCCCTTCCCTCAACCACTGTCTGTCCCACCTGTGACAGAGACTGTGATTCCCGTATTGGACTGTTCAGCCACCGAAGGACTCATGCTAAGAGTGGAAGCAAGTCTTCCTCGACTCCGAGGGACTGCCTGTGATGATGGTGAGGTTTATGTGGGGACTGGAACCCACGACCTTCTGACTCAGTAGGTGGGAAGGCTTGCTCACTGAGCCGTGGCTGACACTGAACCACAGCCGTCGGTGCGATCTGATCTCGGGAGGGGGAAGGGGGGTGGTCTCCAGATGGGGAGACGCTGGACTTGTTCTGCTGAGCTGCCTGGTGGGCTAATTGTTGTAGCTGCCCCAGTTAATTGAGCTGCTCCCCCCCCCAAGTATATCATCTCACTCGGCCCCGTGCTCGTTTGATCATTTCGCTGCCAAGAAACCCTCTGGATTCACCTTGAAATGTCTGTGGATTGATGCCCAGGTCTGGTGAGGAGAAAGCAGATGCCAGGGAGTTTTTCTGATGACCTCGCCATCAAGGTTGAAAGTTAAAAGATGAAATGAAATGATGTCGCTTGTCAGTTCGAAATTGCTAGCTCTCAACGGCAGGCCGAGAAACTCAAATCCTCAATTCAATCCCGTCCTGAACGAGCTCCCGGCAACAACTTGCATTTATATAGCGCCTTTAACTCAGTAAAAGGTCCCAAGGTGCTTCACAGGAGTGACTATCAGACACAATTTGACCCCGAGCCGCTCCAGGAGATATTAGGGCAGGCCACCAAAAGCTTGGACAAAGAGGAAGGTTTTAAGCAGCGTCTTAAAGGAGGAGAGAGAGGGAGAGAGACAGAGAGGTTTAGGGAGGGAGTTCCAGAGCTTGGGGCCCAGGCAGCTGAAGGCACGGCCACCGATGGTGGAGCGATGGAAATCGGGGGATGTTCAAGAGGGCAGAATTGGAGGAGCGCAGAGATCTCGGGCAGTTGTGGGGCTGGAGGGGGTTACAGAGATAGGTAGGGGTGTGGAGCTGGAGGAGGTTACAGAGATGGGGGGGTAGGGTTGGAGAAGGTTACAGAGATAGGGAGAGGTGTAGGGGCTGGAGGAGGTTACAGAGATAGGGAGGGTTGTAGGACTGGAGGAGGTTTCAGAGATAGGGAGGGGTGTCGGGTTGGAGAAGGTTACAGAGATAGGGAGAGGTGTAGGGGCTGGAGGGGGATACAGAGATGGGGGGGGTTATAGGGGCTGGAGGAGGTTACAAAGATAGGGAGGGTTGTAGGACTGGAGGAGGTTACAGAGATAGGGACGGGTGTAGGGGCTGGAGGAGGTTACAGAGATAGGGAGGGTTGTAAGACTGGAGGAGGTTACAGAGATAGGGAGGGGTGCAGGGGCTGGAGGATGTTACAGAGATAGGGAGGGGTGTAGGGTTGGAGAAGGTTACAGAGATGTGGAGGGTTGCAGGGGCTGGAGGGGATTACAGAGATAGGATGGGGTGCAGGGACTGGAGGATGTTACAGAGATAGGGAGGGGTGTAGAGTTGGAGAAGGTTACAGAGATAGGGAGAGGTGCAGGAGCTGGAGAAGGTTACAGAGATAGGGAGGGGTGTAGGGGCCGGAGGAGGTTACAGAGATCGGGAGGGGTGTAGGGGCCGGAGGAGGTTACAGAGATAGGGAGGGGGTGTAGGGGCCGGAGGAGGTTACAGAGATAGGGAGGGGGTGTAGGGGCCGGAGGAGGTTACAGAGATAGGGAGGGGGTGTAGGGGCCGGAGGAGGTTACAGAGATAGGGAGGGGGTGTAGGGGCCGGAGGAGGTTACAGAGATAGGGAGGGGGTGTAGGGGCCGGAGGAGGTTACAGAGATAGGGAGGGGGTGTAGGGGCCGGAGGAGGTTACAGAGATAGGGAGGGGGTGTAGGGGCCGGAGGAGGTTACAGAGATCGGGAGGGGATGTAGGGGCCGGAGGAGGTTACAGAGATAGGGAGGGGGTGTAGGGGCCGGAGGAGGTTACAGAGATAGGGAGGGGGTGTAGGGGCCGGAGGAGGTTACAGAGATAGGGAGGGGGTGTAGGGGCCGGAGGAGGTTACAGAGATCGGGAGGGGGTGTAGGGGCCGGAGGAGGTTACAGAGATAGGGAGGGAGTGTAGGGGCCGGAGGAGGTTACAGAGATAGGGAGGGGGTGTAGGGGCCGGAGGAGGTTACAGAGATAGGGAGGGGGTGTAGGGGCCGGAGGAGGTTACAGAGATAGGGAGGGGGTGTAGGGGCCGGAGGAGGTTACAGAGATCGGGAGGGGGTGTAGGGGCCGGAGGAGGTTACAGAGATAGGGAGGGGGGTGTAGGGGCCGGAGGAGGTTACAGAGATAGGGAGGGGGGTGTAGGGGCCGGAGGAGGTTACAGAGATAGGGAGGGGGGTGTAGGGGCCGGAGGAGGTTACAGAGATAGGGAGGGGGGTGTAGGGGCCGGAGGAGGTTACAGAGATAGGGAGGGGGTGTAGGGGCCGGAGGAGGTTACAGAGATAGGGAGGGGGGTGTAGGGGCCGGAGGAGGTTACAGAGATAGGGAGGGGGTGTAGGGGCCGGAGGAGGTTACAGAGATAGGGAGGGGGTGTAGGGGCCGGAGGAGGTTACAGAGATAGGGAGGGGGTGTAGGGGCCGGAGGAGGTTACAGAGATAGGGAGGGGGGTGTAGGGGCCGGAGGAGGTTACAGAGATAGGGAGGGGGTGTAGGGGCCGGAGGAGGTTACAGAGATAGGGAGGGGGGTGTAGGGGCCGGAGGAGGTTACAGAGATAGGGAGGGGGTGTAGGGGCCGGAGGGATTTGAAAACAAGGATGAGATTTTTTTAAATTCGATGTCGTGTATTCCCCAATGTCGGGCTTGGGGCACGTTGGCCAATCGGAATCCAGCGAGGCCTCGTACATCGACCCACCCTCTTGTCTGAAAGGTCGAGTGTCGGAGGGAGCCCCCCACCGCACTCCCACCCCCCCAGCACCCCGCACTCCTCCCCCACTCCCTCACCACTCCCCTCCCCCCCCCCCCCCCCCCGCGAGATCCTGAAAGACGATTTAACGTCTTGTCATAAAAATGTGAGTGGAACCATCATGAGCCTGCACAAGCTTCTAACGGTGGCCGGGGGGTGGGGGGTGTGTAAAGGAAAAAGACCGGTTCCCCCCCCCCTCCCCACTCGCCCCCATGGATTTAATTTCCCTGCGTTTCTAAATGCAGCCCTGTTTTGGATGCCTGTTTTAATGGCCATCTGTGCAGGCGAAGGCAGGGGAACGGGGCCAAATTCTCCCCGGCTCGTCTGCCAGCGAATTAGCTGGGATAATGGGGGGGGGGGGAGCGGGGAGTGTGTCGTTGTGTGTGGGGCCAGCGGCAGGCGGTACCCCCCGTCAGCTGGGGACAGAAACCCGCCCGCGGATCCGTTACCACACGCGATCCAGAAACGACGGGATCAAAGCCGGGCCCCGGAACGCGCGTCGCAAACACCACCACGGGTTTTGTTTTTGTTCTTTTGGGCTGTGCGACCCGTTTGCCAAGTTGGTCCATGAAACGTCAGCACCTGCGGAAGAGGTGTTTTTTTGGATCCCTCGTCGTGGGATCCCAGTTATTTCTCCAGGATTCCCCGGGGGGAAAAAGGTGGTGGGGGGCGGGGGGGGGTGGAAAACAGTGGGGAATTCTTAAAAGATAATTTCGTCGCCTGGCGTCTGACCCCGAGCGCGAAATAATTCTGCCGGCTAGCAGGAGCGCCGTTTTATCCGGTTTATTTTTCTCCGCACACGCGCGCCGTCTATCCCGGATTCACACCCCCCCCCGCCTCCGCGAGTTAAAAGAAATAGGTTTCTCCCCGTGCGGGAGAGCTGCGCTTCTCGTTTTTATTTGTGTGGGTTTTAACGGGCCCCTCGTGTGCAGAGATCTGTGTGCCTGCGTTCGTGGTAGCAAAGCTAGCAGGGCATTGAGGTGTCCTGGGAGAGCTGAGGACAGAACCCGTGGTCCAAGCAGGCCTGTGTCACAGGAGCGCACATTTGCCGTGCAGCTGGTAACTCTATATGGAGGCAGGCGCATTTGGCTGTTTAGGAGCTGGGAAGCACACAAGCAAATGCCCCTCCACCCTCTCTCTCGGCGCTCTCTCGCTCTCCCTCTCTCTCTCTCTCTCTCTCTCTCTGTACTCCTGGCTGTCTCGCAATTCCATGACAAAAAACCCCAATCAGATACCCTTTAATCTGCCTGAGATTACCAGTGGTGCAAAAAGAGATATGTAATGAGGAAAAATGCCTCGTTTTGTTGTCTTCAAAGCCTACAAATTGGAGTTAACGTGACAGGAAGTGGCTCAATAATTAGATTATTTATTTATTCCTGACACATATTCCCTCTGTTACTGGTCTCGGGAGATGCAGGCAGAACAGCTCGGGGTTTTTTTTCCAAGGCTGCTGTTACTTTGCTGTCTTCTCTGAACAAAGGAGACACTGTCTATCAGTCAATTAAACGCACTCCTTTAGCACTGGCTGTGAAGTCCTCAATGTTTCGAGCGCTGGGACAAGCCATCTGATAATGTCTCTCTCTCCGTCTCTTTCTCTCTCTCTGAACTGCGCACACCCCGTACTCTCTCGGCCAGCGGTCCCGGCAGGGGGAACAAGGATACAGAAAAGTCATACATTAAAATATCACTTGTTGATTTGCCTGCTAATGAAGAGCCATCGATGTGGTTGCCCAGTTCAGTGGTACAACTATTTGTTAAAGTCTGTGTTCCCTGTGCCGCACACAAGACGATGCTTTATGAGCATTTACGGGCTATAATTTAGTCCGTTTTGAGGTGGAATGGGAGATATTGAGAAACAGGAGGGGCTTGAATTCCTTGCTGCGATGTCCGTTAATTATTTATTTAACACCGCCTCGAAAATCAATCTTTTTTTGTGTTTTTAAAAAAAAGATCCCAGTGAAAATGATAGGCTAATTAAATCAATGTGGTGCTATTTTTCCCAATTATCAGTTCAGAGGCAATTCACACATTAAAGTCGTCCGACCAGCGAGAGCTGGGCTTGTTAAGCAACAGATCAGTCAATGAATACATTCGGTCATAAATAACGGTTGCAGGAAAAGCTGCTGGGTTTGAAGGGGGAAGGAAATAAATAACACTGGCGGAGCAGGGAATTCTCGCTTGCTGTTGGGAGGCGAGCTGAGTGGGTCCGGTGAATGTCGGTTTGTGCATCGTGTAGGATTGCACGGGACATACGGCACGGAAACAGGCCATTTGGCGTTCACGCTCCTCTCGTAAGAACATAAGAAATAGGAGCAGGAGTCGGCCATACGGCCCCTCGAGCCTGCTCCGCCATTTAATAAGATCATGGCTGATCCGATCATGGACTCAGCTCCACTTCCCTGCCCGCTCCCCATAACCCTTTATTCCCTTATCGGTTAAGAAACTCTATCTCTGTCTTAAATATATTCAATGTCCCAGCTTCCACAGCTCTCTGAGGCAGCGAATTCCACAGATTTACAACCCTCTGAGAGAAGAAATTCCTCCTCATCTCAGTTTTAAATGGGCGGCCCCTTATTCTAAGATTATGCCCCCTAGTTCTAGTCTCCCCCCATCAGTGGAAACATCCTCTCTGCATCCACCTTGTCAAGCCCTCTCATAATCTTATACGTTTCGATAAGATCACCTCTCATTCTTCTGAATTCCAATGAGTAGAGGCCCAACCTCCTCAACCTTTTCCTCATCTAACTATACAGGGATCGTATCGCCACGCAACGCATTCACCGGGACAAAGGCAAAACATACTGAGGCTGCTGAGAATCTGAACTAAAACCAGCCAGTGCTCTTAACAGGGCAATTCAGGGGAAGCTTCGTCACCCAGACAGAGGTTACAGTGTGGAACGCGCGACATAAAATCACCTAGGCACCGCCTGGAAGGACAAGGGCAGCAGGCGCATGGGAACACCACCACCTCCACGTTCCCCTCCCAGTCACACACCATCCTGACTGGGAAATATATCGGCCGTTCCTTCATCGTCGCTGGGTCACAATCCTGGAACTCCCTCCCTAACAGCACTGTGGGAGCACCTTCACCACACGGACTGCAGCGGTTCAAGAAGGCGGCTCACCACCACCTTCTCAAGGGGCGATTAGGGATGGGCGATAAATGCCGGCCTTGCCAGCGATGCCCACATCCCAGGAACAAATTAAAAAACACTTCCTTGTGTGCTGTACTATTCTACGAGGGAGGGAGCAGCGAGCAGCGGCCTGGTCCGGAAATCGGCACGGTCCCGGCCTGCAAGACCATCAGCAGGCAGGGGCCATTGGAGGGAGCAGCGTACGGCGGTATACCACTGCAGGGAGCAGCGCGTGCTGCTGCAGGAGGGCGACGGCTGACTGCAGCGTGGGCAGGTACAGCAGGAGCGCGAGATCGGGGCGAAGGAGCGGCGAGAGATTGTAGAGGGTCGTGATCGGGGCCCAGGAGAGGCGAGGGCCCAGGGGCAGCACGGGCCCAGCCCACACTGTGCGATATGTGTGCGCACTGGGTCCGTGCAGCAGAGCAGGTCTCCAGTCGTCCTGGTTAACCCTTGCCACTGGACCAAGACCTCGCTCTGTCAAGCCCCGTGTGGTGGCTGGTGTGCAACGGTCACCCCACGTTAAAAAAATCCACGTACAGGTATCTTCCACCCTTCAACATGGAGTTCGGGATCTGGAATATTAGGTCCCTCATTGAAACACCTGTGAACTCGTCCCTTTTTGGCGTGGAAGCAAGTCATCCTCGATACGAGGGACCGCCTATGATGATGATGACTATTCTACGCTTCTATACCGTACAGAAACAGACCATTGGGCCCCACGCTCCGTGCCGGGGTTTATGCTCCACACCAGCCCCCTCCCACCCCTCTCCATCTCACCCCATCACCATATCCTTCTATTCCTTTCCCCCCTCGTGTTTATCCAGCCTCCCCTTAAATGCATCGATACTATTCACCTCAACCCCTCCCTGTGGCAGCGAGTTCCACATTCTCACCGCTCTCTGGGTAAAGGAGTTTCTCCTGAATTCCCCATTGGGTTTATCAGTGACCGTCTTATATTGATGGCCCCCAGTTCTGGATTCCCCCACAAGTGGAAATATTGAGTCCACATCTATCCTGTCCAACGTATTCATAACTTTAAAGTCCCCGCTAAGTTAGGAGTGGTTGATGTGATGTCTGTACTGTGCTTATGAATGACTCCTCGAGGCAATGTGTTTGTTCGTAACTCCAGAGCGAGGCAGCCGCATGGTGGCTACCCTTTTATACAGCCCCTGCCACCAGGGCAGGAAACCCCGGTCTCCACCAGTTGCACCCTCTAGTGGTGCCAGCATAGTATATACACAGTGTAAACCTTATTAAAAGTCCATCAGGTAACAAGTCTCCATCTTAGGCAACTATACAGTGACTACACAGAGAGTATATCTATAGTCTGCATATATAACAGTTGAGGCGAATAGTATCGATGCATTTGAGGGGAAGCTGGATAAACACATGAGGGGGAAAGGAATAGAAGGATATGGTGATGGGGTGAGATGAAGAGAGGGGTGGGAGGGGGCTGGTGTGGAGCATAAACCCCGGCACGGAGCGGTTGGGCCCAATGGCCTGTTTCTGGGCTGTAAATTCGATGTAACTACGTTTCCTGCATTACAACAGACGGCGCTTCAAAAGTATTGGCTGTAAAGCACTTTGGGGGGGATCCTGAGGTCATGAAAGGCGCTATTTAAATGCAAATCTTTCTATCTTTAGACACTCAGCGGGTCAGGCAGCAGCTGTGGAGAGAGAGAGAAGCTGAGTTAACGTTTCAGGGTCGTGACCCATCATCAGAACTCAGGGGCCGGTGGTGGGAAGAGCAAACAACATAAGGCAAGGCCTGTGATAGGCAGGAGAGATTAAAGGACAAACAGGATGATGGGGCAAGGCGAGAGGGGCTGGGAGTAGGTCAGGTAAAGACACAAACAAAAAGAAGAAAGACTTGCATTTATATAGCGCCTTTCACAACCACTGGACGTCCCAAAGCGCTTTACAGCCAATGATGTACTTTTGGAGTGTAGTCACTGTTGCAATGTGGGAAACACGGCAGCTAACCTGCGCACAGCAAGCTCCCACACACAGCAATGTGATAATGACCCAGATAATCTGTTTTGGTGATGTGGGTTGAGGGATAAATATTGGCCCCAGGACACCAGGGAGAACTTCCCTGCTCTTCTTCGAAATAATACCGTCGCATCTTTTACGTCCGCCTGACTAGAGCAGACGGGGCCTCGGTTTAACGTCTCATCTTAAAGACAGCATCTCCGACAGTGCAGTGCTCCCTCAGTATTGCCCCTCCGACAGTGCGGTGCTCCCTCAGTACTGCCGCTCCGACAGTGCAGCACTCCCTCAGTATTGCCCCTCCGACAGTGCGGTGCTCCCTCAGTACTGCCCCTCCGACAGTGCAGCGCTCCCTCAGTAGTGCCCCTCCGACAATGCAGCACTCCCTCAGTACTGCCCCTCCGACAGTGCAGCACTCCCTCAGTACTGCCCCTCCGACAATGCAGCACTCCCTCAGTACTGCCCCTCCTACAGTGCAGCGCTCCCTCAATACTGCCCCTCCGACAGTACAGTGCTCCCTCAGTACTGCCCCTCCAACAGTGCAGCGCTCCCCCAGTACTGCCCCTCCTACAGTGCGGTGCACCTTCAGTACTGCCCCTCCGACAGTGCGGCACTCCCTCAGTACTGCCCCTCCGACAGTGCAGCACTCCCTCAGTACTGCCCCTCCAACAGTGCAGCGCTCCCTCAATACTGCCCCTCCGACAGTACGGTGCTCCTTCAGTACTGCCCCTCCGACAGTGCAGCGCTCCCTCAGTACTGCCCCTCCAACAGTGCGGTGCACCTTCAGTACTGCCCCTCCGACAGTGCGGCACTCCCTCAGTACTGCCCCTCCGACAGTGCGGCGCTCCCTCAGTACTGCCACTCCGACAGTACGGTGCTCCCTCAGTACTGCCACTCCGACAGTGCAGCATTCCCTCAGTACTGCCCCTCCAACAGTGCAGCGCTCCCTCAGTACTGCCCCTCCGACAGTACGGTGCACCTTCAGTACTGCCCCTCCGACAGTACGGCGAACCTTCAGTACTGCCCCTCCGACAGTGCAACGCTCCCTCAATACTGCCCCTCCGACAGTGCGGCGCTCCCTCAGCACTGCCCCTCCGACAGTGCGGGGCTCCCTCAGTACTGCACTGGGAGTGTCAGCCTAGATTTTTCTGCTCAAGTCCCTGGAGTGGGAATCGAACCCACGACCGTCTGACACAGAGGTGAAAGAGCTTCCCACTGAGCCACGGCTGATACTTGGTGTCAGAGGGGTGTGGACGGGGTGTCAATGGTCACAGCACGACCACGATGGGCAACGGATGCCCGCGTCAATGGGGCGGTCAGAGATCACGGTCTGAAATTGTCGCACTGGATGTTGAGCCCGGAAGGCTGTAAACCTCCCAACTGAACGATGAGGCCCTGTTCCTCACTGACCTCCTTGGAGCAAATGAATAGCTTTGCCCTACAATGGCACAAAAAGAGTTAAACAAATCTGCGAGCACAGATTGCTGGGGAGCTTGACAGCAAAGTCAATGGATAGAGTTGAAGAGCTTGCCTGAACTCCTCGGGAAGAGTTGGTTTGATGACAAAAAGACAAGGAGGTCTTCTGGAGTTTAGATCGTGATTTCCTTTTCTCTTCCCACTCCCGCATCGTTACCTCTGGTGTCCCCAAGGATCTATCCTTGGCCCCTCCTATTTCTCATCCACATGTTGCCCCTTGGCGACATCATCCGAAAACACGGCGTCAGTTTCCACATGTACGCTGATGCACCCAGCTCTACCTCACCCCCACTTCTGTCGACCCCTCCTCGATCTCTGGATTGTCAGACTGCTTGTCCGACATCCAGTACTGGATGGGTGGAAATTTTCTCCAATTGAATATTGGGAAGACAGAAGACATTGTTTTCAGTCCCCGCCACAAACTCTGTTCCCTGGCCACTGACTCCATCCCTCTCCCCAACTCCTGTCTGAGGCTGAACCAGACTGTTCACAACCTTGGTGTTATATTTGACCCTGAAATGAGCTTTCGACCACATATCCAGAGCATAACTAAGACCGCCTATTTCCACCTCCGTAACATCGCCCGTCTCCACCCCTGCCTCAGCTCATCCGCTGCTGAAGCCCTCATCCCTGCCTTTGTTACCTCTAGACGTGACTATTCTAATGCACTCCTGGCTGACCTCCCACATCCTACCCGACGTAAACTAGAGGTGATCCAAAACTCGGCTGCCCGTGTCCTAACTCGCACCAAGTCCCGCTCACCCATCACCCCCTGTGCTCGCTGACCTACATTGGCTCCCGGTTAAGCAACGCCTCGATTTCAAAATTCTCATCCTTGTTTTCAAATCCCTCCGTGGCCTCGCCCCTCCCTATCTCTGTAACCTCCTCCAGCCCCACAAACCCCCGAGATGTCTGCGCCCCTCTACTTTTGCCCTCTTGACCATCCCTGATTATAATCACTCCACCATCGGTGGCCGTGCCTTCTGTTGCCTGGGCCCCAAGCTCTGGAACTCCCTCCCTAAACCTCTCCGCCTCTCTATCTCTCTCTCCTCCTTCAAGACGCTCCTTAAAACCTACCTCTTTGACCAAGCTTTTGGTTAGCTGCCCTAATTTCTCCTTATGCGGCTCGTTGTCAAATTTTTATTGCATAATACTCGTGTGGAGCGCCTTGGGATGTTTCACTACGGTAAAGGCGCTATGTAAATACAATGTTGTTGTTGTTGCGATATCCGCGATCTCTGCCCTCCTCCTATTCCGGCCTCTTGACCATCGCCGGTTTTAACTGTTCCACCATTGGCAGCCATGCTTTCAGCTGCTGAATTAAGTGATATGTTGGCCTTTATTACAAGAGGATTTGAGTGCAAGAGTAAAGACGTCATACTGCAATTATATAGGGCCCTGGTGTGACCACACCTGGAGTATTGTGCACAGTTTTGGTCTCCTTACCTAAGGAAGGATGTACTTACCATCGAGGGAGTGCAACGAAGGTTCACCAGACTGATTCCTGGGATGGGGGCATTGTCCTATGAGGACCGATTGCGTGGATTAGGCCTATATTCTTTAGAGTTGAGAAGAATGAGAGGGGATCTCATTGAAACATACAAAACTCTTACAGGGCTTGACAGGGTAGATGCAGGGAGGATGTTTCCCCCGGGCTGGGGAGTTTAGAACCAGGGGTCACAGTCTCAGGATAAGGGGGCGGCCATTTAGGACTGAGGTGAGGAGAAACTTTTTCACTCAGAGGGTGGTGAATCTTTGGGATTCTCTGCTCCAGAGGGCTGTGGAGGCTCAGTCGTTGAGTATATTCAAGGCTGAGATCGATAGATTTTTGGACTCTTGGGGAATTGAGGGATATGGGGATTTGGCGGGAAAGTGGAGTTGAGGTCGAAGATCAGCCGTGATCTTATTGAATGGCGGAGCAGGCTCGAGGGGCCGAATAGCCGACTCCTGCTCCTAATTCTTACGTTCTTATGCCGAGACCCCAAGCTCTGGAACTCCCTCCCTAAACCTCTCCGCCTCTCACTTCTCCGTAAAGTCGCTCGAAAACGTACCTCCTCTTCTGTGTCATAACGCAACGCAAAGAGTGTGACGAGGCCAGGCGCAGGCAGCGGAAGGAGCGCGCGGCAAACCAGCCCCATCCACCCCCCCACTTCCCTCGACGAATGTCTGCCCCACCTGTAACAGGGTCTGTGGCTCTCGTGTCAGACTGTTCAGCCACCAAAGAACTCACTTTGGGAGTGGAAGCAAGTCTTCCTCGATTCCGAGGGACTACCTATGATGTATGTGGCTCGGTGTCAAATTTTGTTTGATAGTCGCCCCTGTGGAAGCGCCTTAAAGGTGCTATATAAATGCAACCTGTAGTTCTGTGTATGTGTGTATGTGTGCAGGAGTGGAAACAGCATCATTTGCACTAAGATGGCAGAGAGATAAATCTCCCGGATTCCAGTCTAAAAACAACATTCTTTAGTGCAAGAACAACATTGGCAAATAAAGCTTTGAAACGACACTAATTATCCGCTGTAAACTGTATGTTAATGAGCACTGCTGTGGTGTGATGAACTGTGAGATAAGTTAAGTTTCAATTAACTTTTTACAGTTTCTTAATTCCGTATCTTAAACACCTGCCACTTTCTCCTTCACATGAATAAGCGATTGGGACCAAACTAGATAAAAACAAAGCTCCACTTCATCCCGAGGTGCTGCTCGAGAGAGCTTCGAAATATTATTATTTTTACATTTAAAGCAACGATACCAGAAATGCGAGGGTATACATATCAGGGAAAGGATGAACAGGCTGGGTCTCTGTTCTCTTGAAAAAACAAGGCTGAGGGGTGACCTAATCGAGGTCTTTAAAATGATGAAAGGTTTTGATAGAGTGGATACAGAGAGAGTGTTTCCACTTGTGGGGAAGAGCATAACTAGAGGCCATCGATATAAGATAGTCACCCAGAAATCCAATGGGGAATTCAGGAGAAACTTGTTTACCCAGAGAGCGGTGAGAATGTGGAACTCGCTGCCACAGGGAGGGGTTGAGGCGAATAGTATCGATGCATTTAACGGGAGACTGGACAAGCATATGGGGGAGAAGGGAATAAGAATAGAAACATATAAATTTACAGCGCAGAAGGAGGCCATTTCGGCCCATCGTGTCCGCGCCGGCCGACAAAGAGCCACACGGCCCTCGGTCAGCAGCCCTGAAGGTTACATATAAACCAATAGAAACATAGAAACTAGGTGCAGGAGTAGGCCATTCGGCCCTTCGAGCCTGCACTACCATTCAATATGATCATGGCTGATCATTCCCTCAGTACCCCATTCCTGCTTTCTCTCCATACCCCCTGATCCCTTTAGCCGTAAGGGCCACATCTAACTCCCTTTTGAATATATCGAACAAACTGGCCTCAACAACTTTCTGTGGTAGAGAATTCCACAGGTTCACCACTCTCTGAGTGAAGAAGTTTATCCTCATCTCGGTCCTAAATGGCTTACCCCTTATCCTTAGACTGTGACCCCTGGCTCTGGACTTCCCCAACATCGGGAACATTCTTCCTGCATCTAACCTGTCCAGTCCCGTCAGAATTTTATATGTTTCTATGAGATCCCCTCTCATTCTTCTAAATTCCAGTGAATATAAGCCTGGTCGATCCAGTCTTTCTTCATTTGTCAGTCCTGCCATCCCGGGAATCAGTCTGGTGAACCTTCGCTGCACTCCCTCAATAGCAAGAACGTCCTTCCTCAGATTAGGAGACCAAAATTGCACACAATATTCCAGGTGAGGCCTCACCAAGGCCCTGTACAACTACAGTAAGACCTCCCTGCTCCTATACTCAAATCCTCTCGCTATGAAGGCCAACATACCATTTGCCTTTTCACCGCCTGCTGTACCTGCATGCCAACTTTCAATGACTGATGTACCATGACACCCAGGTCCTATGAACAATGAACAATGACGGAAAGGCAAAGAGCACCCGGCCCAACCAGTCCGCCCCACACAACTGCGACACCCCTTACACTGAAACATTCTACACTCCACCCCAAGAGCCATGTGATCTCCTGGGAGAGGCAAAAACCAGATAAAAACCCAGGCCAATTGGGGAGAAAAAATCTGGGAAAATTCCTCTCCGAACCATTTAAGGGGAGGCTGGACAAGTATATGGGGGAGAAGGGAATAGAGGGTTATGCTGATTGATTTAGATGAGGAAAGACGGGAGGAGGCTCGAGTGGAGCATAAACGCCGGCATGGACTGGTTGTGCCAAATGGCCTGTTCCTGTGCCGTATAGCCTATTGAAACCCATGTACATAGAATTGCATAAAATGTTACAGCCCAGAAACAGGCCATTGGGCCCCATGCTCTGTGCCGGGGTTTATGCTCACACCAGCCCCCTCCCATCCCTCTCCATCTCACCCCATCCCCATATCCTTCTATTCCTTTCTCCCTCATGTGTTTATCCAGCTTCCCCTTAAATACATCGATACTATTTGCCTCAACCACTCCTTGTCAACTTTTTAATCTCGTAATACTCCTGTGAAACGTCTCGGGACGTTTTACTGCATTACAGGCACTATATAAATGCAAGTTGTTGTTGTATAATATTTGAAGATGGAAGTTAAAAGAAATACCTGTATTTATATAGCGCCTTACACAGCCTCAGGCCGTCACAGCCAATGAAGTATAGTCACTGTTGTAATGTGGGAAACGCGGCAGCCAATTTGCGGACAGCAAGCTCACACAAACAGCAATGTGATAATGACCCAGATAATCTGTTTTAGTGATGTTCATTGAGGGATAAATATTGGCCCCAGGACACCGGGGATAACTCCCCTGCTCTTCTTCAAAATAGTGCCTTGGGATCTTTTACGTCCACCTGAGAGAGCAGACGGGGCCTCGGTTTAGCGTCTCATCCGAAAGACGGCACCTCCGACAGTGCGGCACTCCCTCAGTACTGTCCCTCCGACAGTGCGGCACTCCCTCAGTACTGCCCCTCCGACAGTGCGCCGCTCCCTCAGTACTGCCCCTCCGACAGTGCGCCGCTCCCTCAGTACTGCCCCTCCGACAGTGCGGCACTCCCTCAGTACTGCCCCTCCGACAGTGCGGCGCTCCCTCAGTACTGCCCCTCCCACAGTGCGGTGCTCCCTCAGTACTGCCTCTCCGACAGTGCGGCGCTCCCTCAGTACTGCTCCTCCGACAGTGTAGCGCTCCCTCAGTACTGCCCCTCCGACAGTGCAGCTCTCCTTCAATACTGCCCCTCCGACAGTGCGGCACTCCCTCAGTACTGCCCCTCCGACAGTGCGGCGCTCCCTCAGTACTGCCCCTCCGACAGTGCGGCACTCCCTCAGTACTGCCCCTCCGACAGTGCGGCGCTCCCTCAGTACTGCCCCTCCGACAGTGCGGCACTCCCTCAGTACTGCCCCTCCGACAGTGCGGCGCTCCCTCAGTACTGCCCCTCCGACAGTGCAGCGCTCCCTCAGTACTGCCCCTCCAACAGTGCGGCGCTCCCTCAGCACTGCCCCTCCAACAGTGCAGTGCTCGCTCAGTACTGCCCCTCCGACAGCGCAGTACAGCGCTCCCTCAGTACTGCCCCTCCGACAGTGCAGCGCTCCCTCAGTACTGCCCCTCCAACAGTGCGGCGCTCCCTCAGCACTGCCCCTCCAACAGTGCAGTGCTCGCTCAGTACTGCCCCTCCGACAGCGCAGTACGGCGCTCCCTCAGTACTGCCCCTCCGACAGCGCAGTACGGCGCTCCCTCAGCACTGCCCCTCCAACAGTGCGGTGCTCGCTCAGTACTGCCCCTCCGACAGCGCAGTACGGCGCTCCCTCAGTACTGCCCCAACGACAGTGCAGCGCTCCCTCAGCACTGCACCGGGAGTGTCAAGCCTGGATTTTTGTCCTCAAGTGCTTAAGTGGGTCTTGAACCCACGACCTTCTGGCATGGGCGTGACTTCCTGAGCCACGGCTGACAGGGATCTGCCAAGCAAGGGCTCTATCAGGGGCTGTTTCTTGCCGGGAGTGGGGAGATGGAGGGAGGAGAGGGGTGTGGCAGTGTGCGTGAGTGCTGCAGTGCTGCATGGGACGGTTGGTTTACATGCATTGTGATGCCGGGTCAATTGCAGATTGGCGTACGTTGATATTTTTTCTCTTTAATTGTCAGTCTTTGACTGCAGCGTTGAAACACAAACCTTCAGCCACTCCAGTTCGACAATGAATTTTTAATGTCTCGTATTACTAATTGAAAAACACTGAATTCAGGAACTTCCCAGAAGTGATTTGCAACGCAGCAGCCCCAGTGTGCGCGTGGAACGCAACCAATGTTATATCCAATTGTTTTAAGCACAACATCTTGACGAGGTTCTCGTCTGAAAATCCAATTGCAACATAACAGTAAATACTCTGCGAAGACCTCAGATTTCTTCATAACGTTTGGAAGTTCATACAATTGGCAAAAGATTCATAGGGGATGGGAAGGGTGATTAAAACGAGAGCGACTGAAGATAAAAGGCAACATTCAGAACTCTTTGATTTAAATTATTCATTCTCAGGATGTGGGCGTCGCTGGCAAGGCCGGCATTTATTGCCCATCCCTATTCGCCCCGGGAGAAGGTGGTGGTGAGCCGCCTTCTTGAACCGCTGCAGTCCGTGTGGTGAAGGTGCTCCCACAGTGCTGTTAGGGAGGGAGTTCCAGGATTGTGACCCAGCGACGATGAAGGAACGGCCGATATATTTCCAAGTCGGGGTGATGTGACTGGGAGGGGAACGTGGAGGTGGTGGTGTTCCCATGCACCTGCTGCCCTTGTCCTTCTAGGTGGTAGAGGTCGCGGGTTTGGGAGGTGCTGTCGAAGAAGCCTTGGCGAGTTGCTGCAGTGCATCTTGTAGATGGTGCACACTGCAGCCAGGGGGCGCCGGTGGTGGAGGGAGTGAGTGTTGAAGGTGGTGGGTGGCGTGCTTATCAAGCGGGCTGCTTTGTCCTGAATACGAGAGCGTTGTAATGTATGCACCTGTGAGTATGCTCACAGGTTTGTGGAGCTGTTGCCCCGGCAACCACATTTTAATTTGAATTAAGTTGATGGCCAAAATGTAATTTGTTTATTTGTCGGTTTTAATGCCCCCTCTAATAAGGGGGCATTTGATTGATGGTCTCAACTGAAATAGTTGTAGAGCTGTTGGTTGTGCCCTTAAAAAAGGGGCACTGAGAACATGAGAACATAAGAAATAGGAGCAGGAGTAGGCCATACGGCCCCTCGAGCCTGCTCCGTCATTTAATACAATCATGGCTGATCCGATCATGGACTCAGGTCCACTTCCCTGCCCGCTCCCCATAACCCCTTATCCCCTTATCAGTTAAGAAACTGTCTATCTCTGTCTTAAATTTATTCAATGACCCAACCTCCACAGCTCTCTGAGGCAGCGAATTCCACAGATTTACAACCCTCTGAGAGAAGAAATTCCTTCTCATCTCAGTTTTAAATGGGCGGTCCCTTTATTCTAAGATTATTCCCTCTAGTTCTAGTCTCCCCCATCAGTGGAAACATCCTCTCAACATCCACCTTGTCAAGCCCCCTCATAATCTTATACGTTTCGATAAGATCACCTCTCATTCTTCTGAATTCCAATGAGTAGAGGCCCAACCTACTCAACCTTTCCTCATAAGTCAACCCCCTCATCTCCAGAATCAACCCAGTGAACCTTCTCTGAACTGCCTCCAAAGCAAGTATATCCTTTCGTAAATTTGGAAACCAAAACTGCACGCAGTATTCCAGGTGTGGTCTCACCAATACCCTGTGTAACTGTAGCAAGGCTTCCCTGCTTTTATACTCCATCCCCTTTGCAATAAAGGCCAAGATACCATTGGCCTTCCTGATCACTTGCTGTACCTGCATTAATTTAAAAATTGTCACAAAAATAATTGTAGAGCTGTTAATTTAATGTTTAATTGTTAATTTGTGGGTTTTGGTGGCCTTCAAAAAAAAAGGAGGCACTTGATTGAAAGTTACTTTAATATAGTTGTAGAGCTTAGCCAGTCACGTGATGTTCACAAGACTCAATAAAACCCCAGCCAGTTGGGTCTCGGCCATCCAAGATGAGGTATGCACTTGTGAGCCTGGTGGATGAACTGGCAATGTGTCGTGTGATTGTTAAACCTTTTGCTAATAAACCAACTAGTTATTTATAGCAATGTGTTGCTATGATTTGTAAGCCAAGAACCCATGAAGCAAATACATTACACACAGGCAAGAGAGAGCAGCAAGTTAGTTTCAAGCACCTCGGTATCCTTTTCTCTGATTATAGTGTCATTTTGAGAAATTGATAACTCAACCAACCAGCAAACTCATTGTGACCTTGATGCATGCAAAAAGAACAAGACCTTTAGTAAGTATATTCCTGCAATAAAGTTGCAGGTAAGATTCTGAGAGGAAGTAACATTTTTGAAGGAGCCAGAGTTCCATTACTTAGGTTGGCAATACAAAGATCCCGGGAAAAGAGGTACCGAGGATGTAATTAATTTTTCCTTTCTCTTAACACACAGTAGATGTAGCTGCAAAAAGCCCTAAAATATTTATATAAGAACATAAGAATTAGGAGCAAGAGTCGGCCATTCGGCCCCTCGAGCCTGCTCCACCATTCAATAAGATCACGGCTGATCTTCGACCTCAACTCCACTTTCCCGCCCGATCCCTATATCCCTCGATTCCCTTAATATCCAAAAATCTAACCCTTTGGGGTAGAGACTTTAGCAAAGGTCCATTTTATAGTTCAAATACTGAACTGATACTTTGGAATGTAATAGTCACCCAGTGCCAGTACTGAGGGAGCGTCGCACTGTCGGAGGGGCAGTACTGAGGGAGTGCCGCACTGTCGGAGGGGCAGTACTGAGGAGCGCCGCACTGTCGGAGGGGCAGTACTGAGGAGCGCCGCACTGTCGGAGGGGCAGTACTGAAGGAGCGTCGCACTGTAGGAGGGGCAGTACTGAGGAGCGCCGCACTGTCGGAGGAGCAGTACTGAGGGAGTGCCGCACTGTCGGAGGGGCAGTACTGAGGGAGCCCCGCACTGTCGGAGGGACAGTACTGAGGGAGTGCCGCACTGTCGGAGGGGCAGTGCTGAGGGAGTGCCGCACTGTCGGAGGGGCAGTACTGAGGGAGCCCCGCACTGTCGGAGGGGCAGTACTGAGGGAGTGCCGCACTGTCGGAGGGGCAGTGCTGAGGGAGTGCCGCACTGTCGGAGGGGCAGTACTGAGGGAGCCCCGCACTGTCGGAGGGGCAGTACTGAGGGAGTGCCGCACTGTCGGAGGGGCAGTACTGAGGGAGTAAGGCCTGCTTTTATCAGCAATAGGCTTTTAAAGTGCAGAAAAATACATTTAAAATTGTAATTTAAACATTTAAAATCTTGTTTATTTTTAGACCTTTAAAATATGTAAATTTATTTTTCAAAAAATTAAATATTTGTTTTAAATAATTCTATTTTATTCATTTGAAATAAGTGATGGTTATTTTTAAAAGTTATTTTCAGTGTTTAGAAACATAGAAACATAGAAAATAGGTGCAGGAGTAGGCCATTCGGCCCTTCGAGCCTGCACCGCCAGTCAATGAGTTCATGGCTGAACATGCAACTTCAGTACCCCATTCCTGCTTTCTCGCCATACCCCTTGATCCCCCTAGTAGTAAGGACTACATCTAACTCCTTTTTGAATATATTTAGTGAATTGGCCTCAACAACTTTCTGTGGTAGAGAATTCCACAGGTTCACCACTCTCTGGGTGAAGAAGTTTCTCCTCATCTCGGTCCTAAATGGCTTACCCCTTACCTTTAGACTGTGACTCCTGGTTCTGGACTTCCCCAACATTGGGAACATTCTTCCTGCATCTAACCTGTCTAAACCCATCAGAATTTTAAACGTTTCTATGAGATCCCCTCTCATTCTTCTGAACTCCAGTGAATACAAGCCCAGTTGATCCAGTCTTTTTTGATATGTCAGTTCCGCCATCCCGGGAATCAGTCTGATGAACCTTCGCTGCACTCCCTCAATAGCAAGAATGTCCTTCCTCAAGTTAGGAGACCAAAACTGTACACAATACTCCAGGTGTGGTCTCACCAAGGCCCTGCATAACTGTAGTAACACCTCCCTGCCCCTGTACTCAAATCCCCTCGCTATGAAGGCCAACATGCCATTTGCTTTCTTAACCGCCTGCTGTACCTGCATGCCAACCTTCAATGACTGATGTACCATGACACCCAGGTCTCGTTGCACCTCCCCTTTTCCTAATCTGTCACCATTCAGATAATAGTCTATCTCTCTGCTTTTACAACCAAAGTGGATAACCTCACATTTATCCACATTATACTTCATCTGCCATGCATTTGCCCACTCACCTAACCTATCCAAGTCACTCTGCAGCCTCAAAGCATCCTCCTCGCAGCTCACACTGCCACCCAACTTAGTGCCATCCGCAAATTTGGAGATACTACATTTAATCCCCTCGTCTAAATCATTAATGTACAATGTAAACAGCTGGGGCCTCAGCACAGAACCTTGCGGTACCCCACTAGTCACTGCCTGCCATTCTGAAAAGTACCCATTTACTCCTACTCTTTGCTTCCTGTCTGCCAACCAGTTCTCAATCCACGTCAGCACACTACCCCCAATCCCATGTGCTTTAACTTTGCACATTAATCTCTTGTGTAGGACCTTGTCGAAAGCCTTCTGAAAGTCCAAATACACCACGTCAACTGGTTCTCCCTTGTCCACTCTACTGGAAACATCCTCCAAAAATTCCAGAAGATTTGTCAAGCATGATTTCCCTTTCACAAATCCATGCTGACTTGGACCTATCATGTCACCTCTTTCCAAATGCACTGCTCTGACATCCTTAATAATTGATTCCATCATTTTACCCACTTCTGATGTCAGGCTGACTGGTCTATAATTCCCTGTTTTCTCTCTCCCTCCTTTTTTAAAAAGTGGGATTACATTGGCTACCCTCCACTCCATAGGAACTGATCCAGAGTCTATGGAATGTTGGAAAATGACTGTCAATGCATCCGCTATTTCCAAGGCCACTTCCTGAAGTACTCTGGGATGCAGTCCATCAGGCCCTGGGGATTTATCGGCCTTCAATCCCATCAATTTCCCCAACACAATTTCCCGACTAATAAGGATTTCCCTCAGTTCCTCCTTCTTACTCGACCCTCTGACCCCTTTTATATCCGGAAGGTTGTTTGTGTTCTCCTTAGTGAATACCGAACCCAAGTACTTGTTCAATTGGTCTGCCATTTCTTTGTTCCCCGTTATGACTTCCCCTGATTCTGACTGCAGGGGACCTACGTTTGTCTTTACTAACCTTTGTCTCTTTACATATCTGTAGAAGCTTATGCAGTCCATTTTAATGTTCCCTGCAAGCTTCCTCTCGTACTCTATTTTCCCTTCCCTAATCAAACCCTTCATCCTCCTCTGCTGAGTTCTAAATTTCTCCCACTCCCCGGGTTCGCTGTTATTTCTGGCCAATTTGTATGCCACTTCCTTGGCTTTAATACTATCCCTGATTTCCCTTGATAGCCACGGTTGAGCCACCTTCCCTTTTTTATTTTTACGCCAGACAGGAATGTACAATTGTTGTAGTTCATCCATGCGGTCTCTAAATGTCTGCCATTGCCCATCCACAGTCAACCCCTTAAGTATCATTCGCCAATCTATCCCAGCCAATTCACGCCTCATACCTTCAAAGTTACCCTTCTTTAAGTTCTGGACCATGGTATTGGTCTATTCCCATTCACACTTGTGGTGGTGCTGTATATATGGAACTCACATTCGTAGCAATGGGAATTCCCTGCCTCTGATAGGTTGGGCCGGTCCACATGATCGTAGTGATGCGTAAGGAGCTCCTGGGATACGCGGGCCTCCATGAAGACCTTCGCGTAGCGCCCCAGGACCTCAAGCGTCCGAACCTCCAGGACCACCCCGATACTTCCACGGAAACGTTTTGCGGATCAGAGGCCCATGAGAGAGAGAGTGTGTGAGATAGAGTGAGAGTGTGTGAGAGAGCGAGTGTGTGTGAGAGAGAGCGAGTGTGTGTGAGAGAGAGCGAATGTGAGAGAGAGAGAGTGTGAGAGAGAGTGAGAGTGTGTGCGAGAGAGAGTGTGAGAGAGTGTGAGATAGAGTGAGAGTGTGTGTGAGAGAGCGAGTGTGTGTGAGAGAGAGCGAATGTGAGAGAGAGAGCGTGTGAGAGAGAGTGAGAGTGTGTGAGAGAGAGAGTGTGAGAGAGTGTGAGAGTGTGTGAGAGAGCGAGTGTGTGTGAGAGAGAGCGAATGTGAGAGAGAGAGAGTGTGAGAGAGAGTGAGAGTGTGTGAGAGAGAGAGTGTGTGAGAGAGCGAGTGTGTGTGAGAGAGAGTGAGAGTGTGTCCGAGTGCGAGTTTGAGAGAGAGAGAGAGAGTGTGTGTGAGAGAGAGAGAGAGTGTGTGAGAGAGCGAGTGTGTGTGAGAGAGTGAGAGTGTGTGAGAGTGCGAGTGTGAGAGAGAGAGAGAGAGAGTGTGTGAGAGAGAGAGTGTGAGAGAGTGTGAGATAGAGTGAGAGTGTGTGAGAGAGCGAGTGTGTGTGAGAGAGAGTGAGAGTGTGTCCGAGTGCGAGTTTGAGAGAGAGAGAGAGAGTGTGTGTGAGAGAGAGAGAGAGTGTGTGAGAGAGCGAGTGTGTGTGAGAGAGTGAGAGTGTGTGAGAGTGCGAGTGTGAGAGAGAGAGAGAGAGAGTGTGTGAGAGAGAGAGAGAGAGAGTGTGTGAGATAGAGTGAGAGTGTGTGAGAGAGAGCGAGTGTGTGAGAAAGAGTGAGAGTGTGTGAGAGAGAGAGTGTGAGAGAGAGAGAGTGTGAGATAGAGTGAGAGTGTGTGTGAGAGAGAGCGAGTGTGTGAGAGAGCAATTGTGAGAGAGAGTGAGAGTGTGTGAGAGAGCGAGTGTGAGAGAGAGCGAGTGTGTGAGAGAGAGTGAGAATGTGTGAGAGTGTGAGAGAGAGAGTGTGAGATAGAGTCAGAGTGTGTGAGAGAGCGAGTGTATGTGAGAGAGAGCGAGTGTGTGAGAGAGAGAATGTGAGAGAGCGAGTGTGTGAGAGAGAGAGTGTGAGATAGAGTGCGAGTGTGTGAGAGTACGAGTGTGAGAGAGAGAGAGAGTGTGTGAGAGAGAGAGAGAGTGTGTGAGATAGAGTGAGAGTGTGTGAGAGAGAGAGTGCGAGAGAGAGAGAGAGTGTGAGATAGGGTGAGAGTGTGTGAGAGAGCAAGTGTGTGTGAGAGAGAGCGAGTGTGTGAGAGAGCAAATGTGAGAGAGAGTGTGTGAGAGAAAGTGAGAGTGTGTGAGAGAGCGAGTGTGAGAGAGAGCGAGTGTGTGAGAGAGAGTGAGAATGTGTGAGAGAGAGAGTGAGAGTGTGAGATAGAGTCAGAGTGTGTGAGAGAGCGAGTGTGTGTGAGAGAGAGTGAGAGAGAGCGAGTATGTGAGAGAGAGAATGTGAGAGAAAGAGTGAGAGTGTGTGAGATAGAGTGAGAGTGTGTGAGAGAGCGAGTGTGTGTGAGAGAGAGAGTGTGAGATAGAGTGAGAGTGTGTGAGAGAGTAAGTGTGTGTGAGAGAGAGCGAGTATGTGAGAGAGAGAATGTGAGAGAGAGAGTGTGTGAGAAGAGAGTGAGAGTGTGAGAGAGAGAGTGTGTGAGAGAGAGAGAGTGTGAGAGAGAGAGAGCGAGTGTGTGAGAGCGAGTGTGTGAGAGAGAGAGAGAAAGTGTGAGAGAAAGTGTGTGAGAGAGAGAATGTGTGTGAGAGAGAGTGTGAGAGAATGTGATAGAGAGCGAGTGTGTGAGAGAGAGTGAGAATGTGTGAGAGAGAGTGTGAGAGAGAGCAAGTGTGTGAGAGAGAGAGAGAGTGTGTGAGAGAAAGAGAGTCTGTGAGAGACTGAGAGTGAGAGAGAGCGAGTGTGTGAGAGAGAGTGTGTGAGAGAGAGAGTGTGTGTGAGAGAGAGAAAGAGTGTGAGAGAGAGAGCGAGTGTGTGAGAGAGAGAGAGTGTGAGAAAGAGTGAGAGTGTGTGAGAGAGCGAGTGTGTGTGAGAGAGGGCGAGTGTGTGAGAGAGCGAGTGTGTGAGAGAGCGAGTGTGTGAGAGAGAGAGAGAAAGTGTGTGAGAGAAAGAGAGTGTGTGAGAGAGAGAGTATGTGAGAGAGTTTGTGAGAGAGAGAAAGGGAGAAGAAAATATGTGATAGAGAGAGTGAGAGAGAGAGAGAGAGTGGGTGAGAGAGAGAGAGTGTGTGAGAGCGCGAGTGTGCGTGAGAGAGAAAGAATGTGTGAGAGAGAGTGAGAGTGTGTGAGAGAGAGAGAGTGTGAGAGAGAGTGTGTGAGAGAGAGCGAGTGTGAGAGAGAATGAGTGTGTGAGAGAGTGTGTGAGAGAGAGAGAGTATGTGAGAGAGTGAGAGTGTGTGAGAGAGAGAGTATGTGAGAGAGGTTGTGTGAGAGAGAGAGTGTGAGAGAGAGAGTGTGTGAGAGAGAGAGCGAGTGTGTGAGAGAAAGAGAATGTGAGAGAGAGAGAAAGGGAGAAGAAAGTATGTGTGATAGAGAGAGTAAGAGAGAGAGAGAGAGAGAGAGAGAGAGAGTGTGAGAGAGAGAGAGTGTGTGAGAGAGGTTGTGTGAGAGAGAGAGCGAGTGTGTGAGAGAAAGAGAGTCTGTGAGAGAGAGAAAGGGAGAAGAAAGTATGTGTGATAGAGAGACTGAGAGAGAGAGAGAGAGAGAGAGAGAGAGAGTGGGTGAGAGAGAGAGAGTGTGTGCATAATTTAGTGACAATCTTTTCAACCAGACCCGCGATTCACCTCCCTCTCATCACCATCATCAAAGGCAGTCCCTCGGAATCGAGGAAGACTTGCTCCCACTCTAAAAGTGAGTTCTCAGGTGACTGAACAGTCCAATACGGGAATTACAGTCTCTGTCACAGGTGGGACAGACAGTGGTTGAGGGAAAGGGTGGGTGGGACTGGTTTGCCGCACGCTCCTTCCGCTGCCTGCGCTTGCTTTCTGCATGCTCTCGGCGACGAGACTCGAGGTGCTCAGCGCCCTCCCGGATGCACTTCCTCCACTTAGGGTGGTCTTTGGCCAGGGACTCCCAGGTGTCGGTGAGGATGTTGCACTTTATCAGGGAGGCTTTGAGGGTGTCATTGAAACGTTTCCTCTGCCCACCTGGGACTCGCTTGCCGTGAAGGAGTTCCGAGTAGAGCGCTTGCTTTGGGAGTCTCGTGTCTGGGGCATGCGGACAATGTGGCCCGCCCAGCGGAGCTGCTCGAGTGTGGTCAGCGCTTCGATGCTGGGGATGTTGGCCTGATCGAGGACACTAACGTTGGTGCGTCTGTCCTCCCAGGGGATTCACCTGCTGCAATGGAAAGACCTGCGGCCTTAATCAAATCAATTAATGGGTTGATTTTGAATTAAAAAAACACGACCAAACCGTTTCATCTGTGCGTGGAGAGCGTGGTGAACATCACATGACTCCAATCACAGTTGCCTGACACACAGGCGGAGCGAAGGTGCACTTTGATATAAGTTCCAAATGTGTGTTTTGGAAAATCTTTATTCAATTGTGTCCCACACTCTTTCATAAAGATTTTACCCCTTTAATTTAACCAGACGTAGAGCAGATATTCTGTTTGGCTGGAGGATATTTTAAGTCCTTTTGTGTTTTATATATATATATATATTTATATAGAGAGAGAGAGAGAGAAAACAACTTAAATGTTGAAATAGTTAAAACGAACTGTCTGAGCTCAAACATTCACAGACTCCCAAGTTCCCTGACTTGGCAGAACAATTCCCCAAGTGTACGACGGAGGCTTTCAAATGATTTTTTGAGCTGCATTGTTACCGGCAGAAATGTCTCCGAAACCCTTGGCTAATAAAATGAGTAAGTGGATGTGTGTCTGTGGTGCATTTTCCACTTTCACGCAGGAGTGTGACGCACGATACCAGGAAGCTTTTGCATAAAAATCCAACCAGTGACGCATCTATGAATTTGGATCATTTGTTCCGCGTTAGCGATTGGATTTTTTTTCCGGCTGTATTAATTTTTTTAAATCCCCTGGCAGAATGTCAGGTCTAAATACCTGTGTAAGTCAGGGCATCATCGCCATGTCAGTCAGACTCCTGCTTAGAAACATCGAAACGTAGAAATCTACGTCGCGGAAGGAGGCCATTTCGGCCCATCTTGTCCGCGCCGGCCGACAAACATAGAAACATAGAAAATAGGTACAGGAGTAGGCCATCCGGCCCTTCGAGCCTGCACCGCCATTCAATAAGATCACGGCCCTCGGTCAGCAGCCCTGAAGGTTACATATAAACCTGTGAACAATGAACAATGGCGGAAAGGTAAAGAGCACCCGGCCCAACCAGTCCGCCCCACACAACTGCGACACCCCTTACACTGAGACATTCTACACTCCACCCCAACCGGAGCCATGTGATCTCCTGGGAGAGGCAAAAACCAGATAAAAACCCAGCCCAATTGGGGGAAAAAAATCTGGGAAAATTCCTTCCCGACCCATCCAGGCGATCAAAACTAGTCCGGGAGATCACCCTGGCCGTATTCGATTCCCTGTAGTACTTACCATCATATCTGCGCCGGCCAACAAAAGGTCATCCAGTCTAATCCCAATTACCAGCTCTAGGTCCGTAACCCTGCAGGTTACTGCACTTTAAGTGCCCATCAAACCATCTCTTAAAAGTGGTGAAGGTTTCTGCATCCACCACTCTTCCAGGCAGCGAGTTCCAGATCACCACAACCCTCCTGCTACCATCAATAATAACAAACAACTCACCTGCAATCTTCCTCCAGAATTTCCCAGTTGCACTTTTTGTTTTTGGGCGAAATAAAGAATAGCGATTCAAAATTCTCATCCTTGTTTTCAAACCCCTCCATGGCCTCGCCCCTCCCTATCTCTGTAATCTCCTCCAGCCCTACACCCCTCCCTATCTCTGTAACCCCCTCCAGCCCTACACCCCTTCCTATCTCTGTAATCTCCTCCAGCCCTACACCCCTCCCTATCTCTGTAACCTCCTCCAGCCCCTACACCACTCCCTATCTCTGTAATCTCTTCCAGCCCCTACACCCCTCCCTATCTCTGTAATCTCCTCAATTCCTACACCCCTCCCTATCACTGTAACCTCCTCCAGCCCGCCCTATCTCCGTAACCTCCTCAACACCCCTCCCTATCTCTGTAACTTCCTCCAGCCCCAACCTTCCCTATCTCTGTAACCTCCTCCAACTCTGCACCCCTCCCTATCTCTGTAACCTCCTCCAGCCCACAGCCCTTCCTATCTCTGTAAATCCTCCAGCCCTACACCCCCTCCCTATCTCTGCAATCTGCTCCAGCCCCACAACCCTCCCTATCTCTGCAATCTGCTCCAGCCCCATAACCACTCCCGAGATCGCTGCACTCCTCTAATTCCGGCCTCTTGAGCATCCCCTGATTTCCATCACTCCACCATCGGTGACCGTGCTTTCAGCAGCCTGGGCAACAGGGAGGAATTCCCTCCCTAAACCTCTCCGTCCCTCTTTCTCTCCTCTTTTAAAACACTCTTTAAGACCGACCTCTTTGGTCTCCTGTCCTAATATCTCTCTATGCGGCTCGGTGTCAAATTTGTGTTTGATAATCGCTCCTGTGAAGCGACTCGGGATGTTTTTACGATATTAAAGGAGCTATATAGAAAGACTTGCATTTATATAGCGCCTTTCACGACGACTCAAAGCGCTTTACAGCCAATGAAGTACTTTTTGGAGCGTAGTCACTGTTGTAATGTGGGAAACACGGCAGTCAATTTACGCACAGCAAACTCCCACACACAGCAATGTGATAATGACCAGATAATCTGTTTTTATTTTGATGATTGGGGGATAAATATTGGCCCCAGGACACCAGGGATAACTCCACTGCTCTTCTTCGAAATAGTGGCCGTGGAATCTGAGAGACAGGGCCTCAGTTTAACGTCTCATCCGAAAGACAGCACCTCCGACAGTGTGGCGCGCCCTCAGTACTGCCCCTCCGACAGTGCGGCACTCTCGACAGTGCGGCGCTCCCTCAGTACTGCCCCTCCGACAGTGCAGCACTCCCTCAGTGCAGCACTCCCTCAGTACTGCCCCCCCGACAGTGCGGCGCTCCCTCAGTACTACCCCTCCGACAGTGCGGCGCTCCCTCAGCACTGCCCCTCCGACAGTGCAGCACTCCCTCAGCACTGCCCCTCCGACAGTGCAGCACTCCCTCAGCACTGCCCCTCTGACAGTGCAGCACTCCCCCTCCGACAGTGCAGCACTCACTCAGCACTGTCCCTCCGACAGTGCAGCACTCCCTCAGCACTGCCCCTCCAACAGTGCAGCACTCCCTCAGTACTGCCCCTCCGACAGTGCAGCACTCACTCAGTACTGTCCCTCCGACAGTGCGGCACTCACTCAGTACTGCCCCTCCAACAGTGCAGCACTCCCTCAGTACTGCCCCTCCGATAGTGCGGCACTCCCTCAACACTGCCCCTCCGACAGTGAAGCACTCCCTCAGCACTGCACAGGGAGTCACCAGCTTAGGTCCTGGAGTGAGACTCGAACCCACAACCTCCTGACACGCAGGCGAGAGTGCTGCCCACTGAGCCACGGGCTCAGATGCAAGTTGCTATTGTTGACAGGAAGGAAAGGTTGGAGAGCGAGGGAAAAAATCGCGCCCCTGCTCCCACGGAACTGTCGTCACCAGCAACATGGTCGCTCGCTTGCTTTTACTGTGATGCTGTCGTCTTTAGTCTGGTGAAGTTCAAAGCGAAGCATTTGCTCTATTTGTTTTGCATTAATAAATGTGTGATTTTCATTACTGCATGTTTGAATAACATAATTACTTTATCTCGCAGAACCAAAACACAAACCTTTTTCAATTAAGCAATAATAAATGAGAGCGATGCAAACGTTGGGGAATAATACACATCAAGATTAGTTTGGGTGCCAGCAAAGCTCATTGCCTGAACTAATCCTAAAGTGCATTATTCACCAATAACACACACTTTTGAATTCATTATTATGTCTGTGTAAAACCCTCCAACGTGCAGCATAATTTATAAAATCCATCTGCATTATTATCTAATGGACTACTTGTCATTTTAATTAATTAAAAATTTAACAGCCTGTGTTTTAAGTATTGTTGTGCCACAGTGTAAACAGCAAAGTCAGAATACTGTCAAAACCCGGGAAGATTTGTTTGTCGAGGACAGGAGGCTTATCGCTCAAGGGAGAGATTTTTGGACTCGAGGGGAATCGAGGGATATGGGGATCGGGTGGGAAAGTGGAGTTATAAGAACATAAGAAATAGGAGCAGGAGTAGGCCATACAGCCCCTCGAGCCTGCTCCGCTATTTAATACGATCATGGCTGATCCGATCATGGACTCAGCTCCACTTCCCTGCCCGCTCCCCATAACCCCTTATCCGCTTATTGGTTAAGAAACTGTCTATCTCTGTCTTAAATATATTCAATGTCCCAGCCTCCACAGCTCTCTGGGGCAGAGAATTCCACAGATTTACAGCCCTCTGAGAGAAGAAATTCCTCTTCATCTCAGTTTTAAATGGGCGGCCCCTCATTCTAAGATTATGCCCATTTCTAGTCTCCCCCATCAGTGGAAACATCCTCTCTGCATCCACCTTGTCAAGCCCCCTCATAATCTTATACGTTTCGATAAGATCACCTCTCATTCTTCTGAATTCCAATGAGTAGAGGCCCAACCTACTCAACCTTTCCTCATAAGTCAACCCCCTCATCCCCGGAATCAACTGAGTTGAGGTAGATGATCAGCCATGATCGTATTAAATGGCAGAGCAGGCTCGAGGGGCCGAATGGCCGACTCCTGCTCCTATTTCTAACGTTCTTTCTGACCGGCGATGTTCCGCGATAGGAACTGTTTCCCCCGCCGGACAGGAGATGTCTGCTTGGCATCTAACGATGTGCCGCACAGGTAAACAAGCAGCTGCCACAGCCCAGAAGGCTAAAGGCAGCAGGCACTCGGGAACACCATCGCCTCCAAATCCTCTCCTCGTCTCACCCCATCCTGATTTGGTAATACATCGGCCGTTCCTTCTTCGTCCATGGGTCAAAATCCTGGAACTCCCTCATTTTCATCATAGGCGGTCCCTCGGAATGAGGATGACTTGCTTCCATGTCAAAAAGGGATGAGTTCACAGGTGTTTCAATGAAGGACCTAATATTCCAGATCCCGAACTACATGTTGAAGGGTGGAAGATGCCTGTGGGTGGATTTTTTTAACGTGGGGTGACCGTTGCACACCAGCCACCACACGGGCTTGACAGAGCGAGGTCTTGGTCCAGTGGTAAGGGTTAACCAGGACGACTGGAGACCAGCTCTGCTGCACGGACCCAGTGCATGCACACATATCGCAGTGTGGGCTGGGCCCGTGCTGCCTCTGGGCCCTCGCCTCTCCTGGGTCCCCGAACTCTGGCCTCTCCTGGGCCCCGGTCACTTCCCTCTACAATCTCTCGCCGCTCCTTCGCCCCGACCTCACCGCTCCTGCTGTGCCTGCCCACGCTCCAATCACCGACCTGGCTTCTCAGCCATCGCCCTCCTGCAGCAGTACGCACTGCTCCCTGCGGTGGTATCCCGCCACACGCTGCTCCCTCCAATGGCCCCGGCCTGCTGATGGTCTTGCAGGCCGGGAACGCCCAAAAGCAGCAATGTGGTAATGACCTGACAAACTGTTTTTCATGATATTGATTGAGCGATAAATATTGGCCCAGGACCAGGGGATAACTCCCCTGCTGTTCTTGAAAATAGTGCCGAGGGATCTTTTACGTTCACCCGAGAGACCAGACGGGGCCTCGGTTCAATGTCTCATCCGAAAGATGGCACCTCCCACAGTGCGGCACTCCCTCATTCCTGCCCCTCCGACAGTGCGGCACTCCCTCATTACTGCCCCTCCGACAGTGCGGCGCTCCCTCAGTACTGCCCCTCCGACAGTGCGGCGCTCCCTCAGTACTGCCCCTCCGACAGTGCGGCACTCCCTCATTACTGCCCCTCCGACAGTGCGGCACTCCCTCAGTACTGCCCCTCCGACAGTGCGGCGCTCCCTCAGTACTGCCCCTCAGACAGTGCGGCTCACCACCACCTTCTCGAGGGGCAATTAGGGATGGGCCACAAATGCTGGACCTTGTCGGCGATGCCCACGTCCCGTGAACGAATGAAGAAATAACTTGGTTTTCCCCTCTCACTGTTGGAGCGTCTGTTAATGGAGGGGTCGGTCTCTAGGCAGCCTCAGGCACATCTTGCAATTAATTATTCCGGAGCAGAGTTGGCTTTTCATCCATTACTCCTGCAGCTTGTCAATTCACGTCACCTTTTACGTGATCTTCAACTAATTTATTTTTAATTTGCTCTCCTGCGCCCCCACCGCTTTTCCCGACCTCTCTCACATTTTATGCTGATCTTTGCTCTTTTCTTTGAAAGAGAAATCAAGAAAGCAACCTGTTCCTGGCCCCCTACTTACCTCATTCCGACACTGGGCACCACAAACCACAAAGACATAAGAAACAGGAGCAGGAGTCGGCCATTCGGCCCCTCGAGCCTGCTCCGCCATTCAGTAAGATCGCGGCTGATTTTCGACCTCAACTCCACTTTCCCGCCTGATCCCCATATCCCTCGGTTCCCCGAGACTCCGAAAATTATCTACAGCCCTTTGGGATAGCGAGTTGCAAAGATTCACCAGCCTCTGAGTGATGAGCATGGTTCCACTTGTGAGGAAGAGCAGAACTAGGGGGCTATCAATATAAGACGGTCACTAATAAATCCCAATGGGGAATTCAGGAGAAACCCCTTAACCCAGAGAGCGGTGAGAATGTGGAACTCGCTGCCACAGGGAGTGGTTGAGGCGAATAGTATCGATGCATTTAAGGGGAAGAAAGAAAGGCTTGCATTTCTATAGCGCCTTTCACGACCACCGGACATCTGCAAGCGCTTTGCGGCCAATGAAGTACTTTTGGAGTGTAGTCACTGTTGTAACTTGGCAATCAATCTGCGCACAGCAAGCTCCCACAGACAGCAGGGAAATAATGAGCCAGATAATCTGCTTTTTGTTGTGTTGATTGAGTGATAAATACTGGGCCAAGGCACCGGAGCTAACTCCCCTGCTCTTGTTCGAAATAGTGGCCATGGGATCTTTTACATCCACCTGAGAGAGCAGATGGGGCCTCGGTTTAACGTCTCATCCAAAAGACGGCACCTCTGACAGTCCGGCACTCCCTCGGCACTGCACTGGGAGTGTCAACCTAGATTTTGTGCTCAAGTCCCTGGAGTGAGACTTGAACCCACAACCTTCTGACTCAGAGGCGAGATTGCTGCCCACTGAGCCACAGCCAACACAAGATACACACATGAGGGAGAAAGGAATAGAAGGATATGGTGATGGGGTGATATGGAGAGGGGTGGGAGGGGGCTGGTGTGGAGCATAAACACCGGCACGGAGCGATGGGGCCCAATGGTCTGTGTACGTTTTATGTAAAGTTATCATCATAGGCAGTCCCTCGGAATTGAGGAAGACTTGCTTCCACTCCCAAAGTGAGTTCTCAGGTGGCTGAACAGTCCAATACGAGAACCACAGTCTCTGTCACAGGTGGGACAGACAGTGGTTGAGGGAAAGGGTGGGTGGGACGGTTTGCCACACACTCTTTCCGCTGCCTGCGCTTGCTTTCTCCATGCTCTCGGCGATGAGACTCGAGGTACTCAGCACCTTCCCAGATGCACTTTCTTCACTTAGGGCAGTCTTTGGCCAGGGACTCCCAGGTGTCGGTGGGGATGTTGCACTTTATCAGGGAGGCTTTGAGGGTGTCGTTGTAACGTTTCCTCTCTTCACCTTTGGCTCGTTTGCCGTGAAGGAGTTCCGAGTAGAGTGCTTGCTTTGGGAGTCTCGTGTCTGGCATGCGAACAATGTGGCCCGCCCAGCGGAGCTGGTCGAGTGTGGTCAGTGCTTCGATGCTGGGGATGTTGGCCTGGTCGAGGACGTTAACGTTGGTGCGTCAGTCCTCCCAGGGGATTTGTAGGATCGTGCGGAGACAGCGTTGGTGGTATTTCTCCAGCGACTTGAGGTGTCTACTGTACATGGTCCACGTCTCTGAGCCATACAGGAGGGCGGGTATCATTACAGCCCTGTAGATGTAATGCTTGTCTTTGGTCACTGGTCGGAGAAATACCAACTCCTGGGTTTGAACGATCATGTGATTTCATCTGGTGTTTGGAGCTCAGGAGCGGACTGTTTCCAACTGTTCTTATATTTGTTTATTTTTGAAAGATTTAAGACAATTAAAACAGATTTAAGGTAATCGGCAAGAGAACCAGAGGTGAGATGAGAACGTTTTGTGATTTACGCAGCGAGTTGTTGTGATCGGGAACACGCTGCCTGAAAGGGCGGTGGCAGCAGATTCAATCGTAATTTTCAAACGGGGGATTAGGCAAATACAGGTGGAACCTCCCTTATACGGAACCGACGGGACCTGGCCTGTTCCGGATAAGGGATTTTTCCGATCGAGAGGTGGTCACGTTAAATTGAATGGTACAGGCGCTGAGCAAGGGGATATCGGGGCTGGCTGGCTTGGGGCTGGGAGTGCGGCCGAGAGATCATGGGGGGTTGGGGGGTGGGGGGTGGGGCAGCGGATCTCGGGGTCAGGCCAGCGATTACGGGAGTCAGCAGCGAGGAAGGACTTCAAGTTATTCATGTCGGAGTTCTGCACAGGCGCCACCCGGTGGCCGGGAATGGTTCCGGACGAGGGGTGGTTCCGGATAAGGGAGTTCTGGATAAGGGAGGTTCGACCTGTAATTGATAGGGAAGAAATTAAGGCCACAGAATGATAGAAACATAAATATTTACAGCGCAGAAGGAGGCCATTTTGGTCCATCGTGTCCGACAAAGAGCCGCACGGCCCTCGGTCAGCAGTCCTGAAGGTTACATATAAACCCATGAACAATGAACAATGGCGGAAAGGTAAAGAGCACCCGACCCAACCAGTCCGCCCCACACAACTGCGACACCCCTTACACTGAAACATTCTACACTCCACCCCAACCGGAGCCATGTGATCTCCTGGGAGAGGCAAAAACCAGATAAAATTCCTCAATCAGCATCACTAAAGCAGTTTTGGTTTCCATATTTACGAAAGGATATACTTGCTTTGGAGGCAGTTCAGACAAGGTTCACTCGGTTGATTCCGGGGATGAGGGGGTTGACTTATGAGGAAAGGTTGAGGAGGTTGGGCCTCTACTCATTGGAGTTCAGAAGAATGAGAGGTGATCTTATCGAAACTATTATGTTCCTAACACAGATGAGGCTGCACACAGGGAGGTTAAACTAACAGTGACCTCAGTTTTTATTAAGACACTCCAGAGTGAGGAACAGGCCTTAGGGGCCGGCTTATATACAGTGCTCACAAGGGATGCTGGGATCCCTTGGGGCTTCAGGGGATGCGCTCCCTGGTGGCGGAACATGGGAGTGCATGCTTTACAGATACACAACATCACTCCCCCACCAAAGTCAAAGTGAAAACTATTTACAAGTTGAGGCGGTCGGGAGCCTTTCTTTCCCTGGTGGACCGCCTCGGTACAAATGTCTGTTCTGGTGTGTTGGCTGTGCCCTCGCTGGGCTGGCGTGTTGTTGGCCCTGCAGGGCTGCTGGGTGAGCCTGGCCTTGCTGGGCTGTTGGGCGTGATGGGTTTGATTTCCTGGTCCGGTGTGGTGTCGTTGATCCTTTGGGTGTGTGTTGTGGGCTCGAAAAAGGTGGTGTCTGCTGTGGGTTGTTCAGGGCAGTCTGTGAACCGCAGCCTCGTTTGGTCCAGGTGCTTTCTGCAAATTTGACCATTGTCTAGTTTGACTACAAACACCCTACTCCCTTCTTTAGCTATCACTGTGCCCGCGATCCACTTGGGACCATGTCCATAGTTTAGCACATACACAGGGTCATTCAGATCAATTTCCCGTGACACAGTGGCGCGACCATCGTTTACATTTTGTTGCTGCCGCCTGCTCTCTACCTGATCATGCAGGTTGGGGTGAACCAGCGAGAGTCTGGTTTTAAGTGTCCTTTTCATGAGTAGCTCAGCCGGGGGCACCCCTGTGAGCGAGTGGGGTCTCATGCGGTATCTGAGCAGTACTCAGGACAGGCGGGTTTGGAGTGAGCCTTCTGTGACTTGTTTAAGGCTCTGTTTGATTGTTTGTACTGCCCGCTCTGCCTGCCCATTGGAGGCTGGTTTAAACGGGGCCGAGGTGACATGTTTGATCCCATTGCGGGTCATGAATTCTTTAAATTCGGCACTGGTGAAACATGGCCCGTTGTCACTAACCAGTATGTCAGGCAGGCCGTGGGTGGCAAACATGGCCCTCAGGCTTTCAATGGTGGCGGTGGCGGTGCTTCCCGACATTATTTCACATTCAATCCATTTTGAAAAAGCATCCACCACCACCAGGAACATTTTACTGAGAAACGGGCCCGCATAGTCGACATGGATCCTCGACCATGGTCTGGAGGGCCAGGACCACAAACTTAGTGGTGCCTCTCTAGGCGTGTTGCTCAACTGAGCACACACGCTGCATTGCCGTACACAGGACTCTAAGTCAGAGTCGATACCGGGCCACCACACGTGGGATCTGGCTATCGCTTTCATCATTACTATACCCGAGTGTGTGCTGTGGAGATCTGAGATGAACGTCTCCCTGCCCTTTTTGGGTAGCACTACACGGTTACCCCACAACAGGCAGTCTGCCTGAATGGATAGCTCGTCCTTTCGCTGCTGGAACGGCTTGATTGGCTCTTGCATTTCAACGGGGATGCTGGCCCAGCTCCCATGCAGTACACAGTTTTTGACTAGGGACAGCAAAGGATCTTGGCTGGTCCAAGTCCTAATCTGGCGGGCCGTGACAGGTGATTTATCATTTTCAAACGCTTCCATGACCATCAACAAGTCTGCGGGCTGTGCCACCATCAACAAGTTTGCAGGCTGCGCCATTTCCACCCCCGTGGTGGGCAATGGCAGCCGACTGAGAGCATCCGTCCAGTTCTCGGTGCCTGGCCTGTAGCGGATGGTATAGTTATACGCTGATAGCGCGAGTGCCCACCTTTGTATGCAGGCTGAGCCATTAGTATTATCCCCTTGTTTTCAGCGAACAGGGATATGAGGGGCTTGTGATCGGTTTCCAGCTCAAATTTGAGGCCAAACAGGTACTGATGCATTTTCTTTTCCCCAAACACACATGCTAATGCCTCTTTCTCAATCATGCTGTCGGCCCCCTCGGCCTTAGACCAGCTCCTGGAGGCATAGGTGACAGGTTGCAACTTCCCCGCAACGTTAGCTTGTTGTAATACACACCCGACTCCGTACGACGACGCATCACATGCTAGCACAAGTCTTTTACACGGGTTATACAATACAAGCAGCTTGTTGGAGCATAAAATGTTTCTGGCTTTCTCAAAAGCAATTATTTGTTTCTTTTCCCCATACCCAGTTCTCACCTTTGCGCAATAACACATGTAGGGGCTCTAAAAGGGTGCTTAACCTCGGTAGGAAGTTACCAAAATAGTTGAGGAGTCCCAGGAACGACCGCAGCTCCGTGACATTCTGTGGCCTGGGCGCGTTCCTGATAGCCTCTGTCTTGGCGTCTGTGGGCCGAAAGCTGTCCGCCGCGATCTTTCTCCCCAAAAACTCCACTTCTGTTGCCATGAAGACGCATTTCAACCTCTTCAGCTGCAGCCCTACGCGATCCAGTCGCTGGAGGACCTCCTCCAGGTTTTGTAGGTGCTCAGCGGTGTCCCGACCCGTGACCAATATGTCGTCCTGAAAAACCACCGTGTGTGGTACCGACTTGAGTAGGCTCTCCATGTTTGTCTGGAAGATCGCTGCAGCCGACCGAATTACAAACAGGCATCTGTTGTAGATGAACAGTCCCTTGTGCATGTTGATGCAGGTGAGGCCCTTCGAAGACTTCTCCAGCTCCTGCATCATGTAGGCCGAAGTCAGGTCGAGCTTGGTGAACGTCTTGCCTCCTGCCAGCGTCGCAAATAGGTCGTCTGCCTTAGGTAGCGGGTATTGGTCCTGTAGCGAGAAACAATTAATAGTTACTTTATAATCGCCGCAAATCCTGACCGTGCCATCACTTTTGAGTACTGGAACAATCGGGCTGGTCCACTCGCTGAATTCCACTGGGGAGATGATGCCCTCGCGTTGCAGCCTGTCCAGCTCGATTTCCACTCTCTCCCTCATCATGTGAGGTACCGCTCGCGCCTTGTGGTGAATGGGTCATGCCTCTGAGACCAAGTGGATCTGCACCTTCGCCCTGGAAAAGTTTCCAATGCCTGGCTCAAAAAGGGAAGGAAATTTGTTTAGAACCTGGGTACATGAGGCCTCATCGACATGTGATAGCACTCGGATGTCATCCCAGTTCCAGCGGATTTTGCCCAGCCAGCTCCTTCCAAGCAGTGTGGGGCCATCGCCCGGGACAATCCAGAGTGGCAGTTCGTGCACCGTGCCCTCGTAAGTGACCTTGACCATGGCGCTGCCCAAGACAGTGATGAGCTCTTTGGTGTACGTTCTCAGTTTCGTGTGGATGGGGCTCAGGGCTGGTCTGAGTGCCTTGTTGTACCACAGTCTCTCAAACATCTTTTTACTCATGATGGATTGGCTAGCGCCAGTGTCCAGTTCCATGGCTACGGGTAAGCCATTCAATTTTACGTTTAGCATTATAGGTGGACATTTCGTCGAAAATGTGTGCACCCCGTGTACTTCAGCATCTGCCTCCTCTCTCTGAGGCTCGAAATTGCTTTGATCCACCATGGACCGATCTTCCTCTGCCCCGCGGTGGTTAGCAGGTTTTGCAGAGCTTGCAGCTCGTCTGCAAGCTCGTTGGAGGTGCCCCATTGTTCCACAGCTCTTGCAAACATACCCTTTGAAGCGGCATGAATAGGCTGAATGGAAGCCTCCACAACGCCAACAAGGTGTGAATTGCCTTGCATTCATCCTTTGTTGCGGACTCTGAGTCATCTGGGTCACCTGAGGCCTGCTGGCATTTGCAGACTCGTGGGTTCTGCCCTGTACATTTCTGCTCGCAAATGCAGTTCCAGTTAATTTATGAACATTGCTAGCACTTGTGTGCTGAGAGATTTGTTTGGTGTTATCACTGGTGGATATAAATGCCTGTGCTATCGCAATGGCCTTACTGAGGGTCGGTGTCTCTACAGTCAAAAGTTTTCATAGGATGGTCTCGTGGCCAATGCCCAGTACAAAAAAGTCTCTGAGCATCTGCTCCAGGTAGCCATCAAACTCTCATTGTCCTGCAAGTCGCCTTAGCTCGGCGATGTAGCTCGCCACTTCCTGACCTTCAGATCGCTGGCACGTGTAAAACCGATACCTCACCATCAGCACGCTCTCCCTCAGGTTAAGATGCTCCCGAACCAGTGTACACAGCTCCTTATACGACTCATCTGTGGGTTTCACCGGAGTCAGAAGATTCTTCATGAGGCTGTAGGTCGGTGCCCCGCAGACTGTGAGGAGGACCGCTCTCCTTTTTGCAGCGCTTCCTTCTCCGTCCAGCTCGTTGGCTACAAAGTACTGGTCTAGCCATTCGACATAGGCTTCCCAGTCCTCACCCTCCGAGAACTTGTCCAGGATGCCCACAGTTTGCTGCATCTTTGCGTTGGATTCGTATTCTCGTCGCCAGTTATTGTGTTCCTAACATAGATGAGACTGCACACAGGGAGGTTAAAGTAACAGTGACCTCAGTCTTTATTAAGACACTCCAGAGTGAGGAACAGGCCTTAGGGGCCGGCTTATATACAGTGCTCCCAAGGGATGCTGGGATCTTTTGGGATTTCAGGGGATGAGCTCCCTGGTGGCGGAACATGGGAGTGCATGCTTTACAGATACACAACAGAAACGTATAAGATTATGAGGGGCTCGACAAGGTGGATGCAGAGAGGATGTTTCCACTGATGGGGGAGACTAGAACTAGGGGGCATGACCTTAGAATAAGGGACCATCCATTTAAAACTGAGATGAGGAGAAATTTCTTCTCTCAGAGGGTTGTGGATCTGTGGAATTTGCTGCCTCAGAGAGCTGTGGAAGCTGGGACATTGAATATGTTTAAGACAGAAATAGACAGTTTCTTAACTGGTAAGGGAATAAAGGGTTATGGGGAGCGGGCAGGGAAGTGGAGCTGAGTCCATGATCGGATCAGCCATGATGGTATTGAATGGCGGAGCAGGCTCGAGGGGCCGAATGGCCGAATCCTGCTCCTGTTTCTGATGTCCTTATACTCTCGTTAAAACCAGTGACAACCTCCCAAAATGCACCTCTGCGAAGCGGATCTGAAGGCTTGACCCAAAACCTTGTGCAAATTAGGTTCAAAGATGAACTGACCACAAGCATTGTGGTGTCAACTATCAGGGCAGGAACTGAAGTGGACAGGGAAGCAACTGTTGGGTTTTGGAGAGAGAATAGAGTGAGGGATATCGCGAGAAGGCGGGTACGAGAGCTCCATCCATCCACAAGAGGTGTATTTGTTCGCTGATTGGCCCCGTGCGATTCTTAAAAGCATTGTTTTATTTTCCAATATTAACCCTCTTGACGTTACGTTGGGTGAGAATCAGTGTCCGATGTAGTTACGTCTGTCCCAGGATCATCGTGCCCACCGCAGGGGGGGTATTACATAACCATCAACAACTTGTATTTATATAGCACCTTCAATGTAGTAAAACGTCCCAAGGAGCTCCACAGGAGCGATTGTCAAACTAAATTTGACACCGAGCCACACAAGGGGCTATTAGGTCAGGTGACCAAAAGCTTGGTCACAGAGGTAGATTTTAAGGAGCATCTTAAAGGAGAAGAGAGAACGGTAGCGAGGCGGAGAGGTTTAGGGAGGGAGTTCCAGAGCTTAGGGCCCAGGCAACGGAAGGCACGGCCACCGACGGTGGAGCGATGGAAATCGGGGACGTGCGAGAGGCCAGAATTGGAGGAGTGCAGAGATCTTGGAAGGTTGTGGGGCTGGAGGAGGTTACAGAGATAGGGAGGGTTTTGGGGCTGGAGGAGGTTACAGAGATAGGGAGGGTTGTAGGGGCTGGAGGGGGTTACAGAGAGAGGGAGGGTTGTAAGGCTGGAGGAGGTTACAGAGATAGGGAGGATTGTAGGGCTGGAGGAGATTACAGAGATAGGGAGGGTTGTGGGGCTGGAGGAGGTTACAGAGATAGGGAGAGGTGTGGGGCTGGAGGAGGTTACAGAGATAGGGAGAGGTGTGGGGCTGGAGGAGGTTACAGAGATAGGGAGGATTGTAGGGGCTGGAGGAGGTTACAGAGATAGGGAGGGTTGTGGGGCTGGAGGAGGTTACAGAGATAGGGAGGGGTGTAGGGGCTGGAGAAGGTTACAGAGATAGGGAGGGGGCGAGGCCATGGAGTGATTTGAAAACAAGGATGAGAATTTTTGAAATCGAGGCGTTGCTTAACCGGGAGCCAATGTAGGTCAGCGAGCACAGGGGGTGATGGGTGAGCGGGACGCGGTGCGAGTTAGGACACGGGTCAGTGAGCACAGGGGGTGATGGGTGAGCGGGACTCGGTGCGAGTTAGGACACGGGGCAGCGAGTACAGGGGGTGATGGGTGAGCGGGACTCGGTGTGAGTTAGGACACGGGGTCAGCGAGCACAGGGGGTGATGGGTGAGCGGGGCTTGGTGCGAGTTAGGACACGGGGTCAGCGAGCACAGGGGGTGATGGGTGAGCGGGACTCGGTGTGAGTTAGGACACGGGGTCAGCGAGCACAGGGGGTGATGGGTGAGTGGGACTTGGTGCGAGTTAGGACACGGGGTCAGCGAGCACAGGGGGTGATGGGTGAGCGGGACGCGGTGTGAGTTAGGACATGGGGCAGTGAGCACGGGGTGATGGGTGAGCGGGACTCGGTGCGAGTTAGGACACGGGGTCAGCGAGCACAGGGGGTGATGGGTGAGCGGGACTCGGTGTGAGTTAGGACACGGGGTCAGCGAGCACAGGGGGTGATGGGTGAGTGGGACTTGGTGCGAGTTAGGACACGGGGTCAGCGAGCACAGGGGGTGATGGGTGAGCGGGACTCGGTGCGAGTTAGGACACGGGGTCAGCGAGCACAGGGGGTGATGGGTGAGCGGGACTGGGTGTGAGTTAGGACACGGGGTCAGCGAGCACAGGGGGTGATGGGTGAGTGGGACTTGGTGCGAGTTAGGACACGGGGTCAGCGAGCACAGGGGGTGATGGGTGAGCGGGACTCGGTGCGAGTTAGGACACGGGGTCAGCGAGCACAGGGGGTGATGGGTGAGCGGGACTGGGTGTGAGTTAGAACACGGGGTCAGCGAGCACAGGGGGTGATGGGTGAGCGGGACGCGGTGTGAGTTAGGACACGGGGCAGCCAAGTTTTGGATCACCTCGAGTTCACGGAAGGTGGGAGAATGGCCAGGAGTGCGTGGAACAGTCACGTCTGGGGCGGGGGGTAACAGACGCAGGGGGTGGCTTGAGCAGCGGATGAGCGGAGGCAGGGGGAGACGGAGATGGGCATGTTACGGAGGCAGCGTGGGCAATGAAGAACAGCATCTTTGTGCTTTTGCTTTAAGTCTTGCAACGAGAGAGCTCTCGTCAGAGTCTGGTTCTGAATACATAACAAAAAGATGCTGCATCAGAGGCTGGCATTGGGGAAGGTGCTTAGACTGTGATAATTATCATCAAGGAATATTAATGTGTTCAGCATTTGTAACCTGAAAACTCATTATAGCCTGAGCAGTGTGCATCATCTGTGGACAGAGAACTTTGCCAGCGTTTGTTCATCGCAGGGGTCATCATCGACTGTGTGGGCCCGAGTGGCGATGGGTTTTACAATCACCGTTCCCTGCGAGCAAAGACTGGGCGGGGGGGGGGTGGGCGCAGGGAGGGGGTTCAGCTTTTGTTTTAAAGTTCACTAGCGTCCCTCCGAACTTTATTTTTTTTCTCTCTCTCACGTATTGCGCTGACGGTTAGCTTCCCAGTTCTCCCCGTGATCTGTGGCCCTTCCGAGACGTGGAGCATTTGTTGAGGAATGGTTGGTTATGAGCAGAGAGCGGGGTTAGCACAGCGCGTTCCCTGGTCCCAATCCCTTTCGGCTGCTAATTACTGCTTCATTAGTACTTGGCACAGTTTCCTGTGGCTAAATTTAATCAAATGCTTCATATGGCACGGTTCTAATTGCAAAAAAAAAAATCCAGTTCAGGATTTTTAAAATCATTTTTTTCCGTCTTCTGCACCTTTATAACATCGGTGAGTTTGCTGGATAATTCAACGGCCGCTTTCAAACTCTCCTCGTGGGGTACAGATACCATAAACTCCAAGCTCTCCTTCTGTAGACGGGCTGGGAGAAGGTTGAACATTGAGAGCAGTTTATCTTTGTGCAAAATGATTTAGGATTTTGAAAGTTCCAAACATGAAATTTTACTTTAAAAGGAAAGAGCTGCATTTATGTAGCACCTTTCACGACCTCAGGACATCCCAAAGCGCCTCACCGCCAATTTTTAAATGTGTGTTCACTGTTGGAGTGTCGGAAACACGACAGCCAATTTGCGCACAGCAAGCTCCCACAAACTGCAGTGTGATAATGACCCAGATAATCTGTTTTTTTTGTTATGTTGATTGAGGGATAAATATTGGCCCCACGATACCGGGGATAACTCCTCCTGCTCTTCTTCGAAATAGTGGCCGTGGGAGCTTTTACGTCCGCCTCACCCTCACAGGGAAAGGGAAACTACATCGATCACAGGGAAAGACGGCTCCTCCGACAGTGCGGCGCTCCCTCAGTACTGTCCCTCCGACAGTGCGGCGCTTCCTCAGTACTGCCCCTCCGACAGTGCGGCACTCCCTCAGTACTGCCCCTCCGACAGTGCGGCGCTCCCTCAGTACTGTCCCTCCGACAGTGCGGCGCTCCCTCAGTACTGTCCCTCCGACAGTGCAGCGCTCCCTCAGTACTGCCCCTCCGACAGTGCGGCGCTTCCTCAGTACTGCCCCTCCGACAGTGCGGCGCTCCCTCAGTACTGCCCCTCCGACAGTGCGGCGCTCCCTCAGTACTGCCCCTCCGACAGTGCGGCGCTCCCTCAGTACTGCCCCTCCGACAGTGCGGCGCTCCCTCAGTACTGTCCCTCCGACAGTGCAGCGCTCCCTCAGTACTGCCCCTCCGACAGTGCGGCGCTCCCTCAGTACTGCCCCTCCGACAGTGCGGCGCTCCCTCAGTACTGCCCCTCCGACAGTGCGGCGCTCCCTCAGTACTACACCGGGTGTGTCAGCCTGGATTTTTTGTGCTCGAGTCTCTGGAGCGGGACTTGAACCCACGACCTTCTGACTGAGAGACGAGTCACTGAGCCACGGCTGACACACGTTTTCTTTGATGTAACAGAAGCGTGTGGCTAAGTTCGTCTGACAACTGCTTCTTTTCACAAAAGGCCACAGACATCGCAAACACGTCTTAGCCAGACAAACACGAGACCATTGATATCTTTTCTCTCCCTCTCTCTCTCTCGCCCTGGACTCGTTCAGTTCCAACCTATATTGCGAATTAGCGGGAGGGGTTGCGGGGGGGGGGGGGTTTTGAAGCTTAATCCGAGTGCCTTTTTTTCTCTCCCTCGTTTGTGTTTTTGTTTATCGACACTGAGCGGGGGGTTATTTGGAGAGTGTGCGTGCGGGAGTCTGTCCGAGACGGTGCGGCAGGTGTGTGCTGAGCAGCGGAGGGGAGGGCCGCGGTTACCGAGGTCTTGGCGATGAGCCGACACGCGCCGGGGCGGGGGGAGGGGAAGCAGGCTGCGACCACAGACTCCCGACAGCTACCACCGGCCAACTGTGTCTGTCGGAGGATCCGTCTCTCTCTCTCTCTCTCTCTCTCTCTCTCCCTCCCTCCCTCCAGGAACCCGGGCAGACTGGTACGAGTCTGCTGCTCTCCGAGCCGGTCCCTCGCCACTCCGCGGGACTTGCCCTGCCAGTTGTTTGCCTGGGCCTCCTGGTGGAATTCATTCAAATTAAAGCAGTGGGAACGCAGCCCAAATCCCCCCAGTGCTGTGTCCCTTGCCTTCATCAGCATTCCAGCATACAGAGTAATTAAGGGAAAAAAAATTAATTCTGCTGTAAGCAGAGGAGGCACCAAGTAACTGATATTAGATGCTCGATGATGAATGCTTGGCATCAAGCGATGTCTCCCGGGAGGAGGGAAGATTTTGCAGGGGTTTTTTTTTCTTCTCTCCTTGCATATCAGAGTTTTCTCATTACGAAACCCAGGGAAGATTGCTTCGTGCATGCATGATATGTTAAAAGAACAGGGTGGAAGGTATTAAAAAAAAACCGACCACTTGTTCACCAGATACATCTTAATTAGTTCGCGTTTTTAACCAATACACAGCCGCAAGAGGAAGCCCCGGTGATAAATAGACTTTTTAGGGTTGCGATATATAAATCCAGAGCGTTGGGGCAAGGTGGCCAGGGGGGGTTTGGTGGGGGGGTTGCTGGCATATCCAGGGAGACACCCTGTTGTTTCCGCTGCATTGCACCATAGCATCGTCGAGGTTCACGGCGCAGAATGAGGCCATTTCGGCCCATCGTGTCCGGGCCGGCCGGCTGAGACCGATCCAGTCCAAACCCACTTTCCAGCTCTCGGTCCGTAGCCCTGCAGGTTAGAAACATAGAAACTTAGGGCCCAAGTTTCCACACGATAAAAAAAACGGGCGCCCCTCCGAGCTAGGCGCCCGTTTTTTAGGCGCCGAAAACGGCGCCGGGAAAAAAAAACGCGCGATTCTGGAGCGCCCTGCAGCTCCTTGTCTGTTTGGCGCGGCGCCCAGGGGGCGGAGCCTACACTCGCGCCGATTTTGTAAGTGGGAGGGGGCGGGTACCATTTAAATGAGTTTTTTTCGTGCCGGCAACCCTGCGCATGCGCGTTGGAGCGTTAGCGCACGCAGTGTGAAGGAAACATTGGCACTCGGCCATTTTTGTAGTTCTTTGTAGCTGTTCAATTTTTGAACATTGTTTAATAAAAGCACACTGCCATCAGCACATCAGCACTGAGGCTTCTTGCAGCAGCGAGAAGGCTGCAGGAAGCCTCAGAAGTTGAGGCAGCCGTTTCCCTCCCCCTCCCCGCCCCCCGCGGGAACGAACTTGTGAGGCTGGCTGAAGCACTTTCACACAGGTAGGAAGATGGTTTATTTAATCTTTTCTTTGCTTATAAATGTTTATTCAGGTTGGATTTATTTGTATAATATTTGTAGAAGTATAAATAAGGATTTATTGTAGAATTTAATGACTTCCTTCCCCCCACCCCCCTCCACCTCGTTCCCGACGCCTAATTTGTAACCTGCGCCTGATTTTTTAATGTGTAGACAAGGTTTTTTCAGTTCTACAAAAATCTTCACTTGCTCCATTCTAACTTAGTTTGGAGTACGTTTTCACTGTGGAAACTTTGAAATCAGGCGTCAGTGGCCGGACACGCCCCCTTTTGAAGAAAAAATTCTGTTCCAAAGTGAAACTGTTCTAACTGACTAGAACTGCAGAAAAAAAAATGTGGAGAATTGCGATTTCTAAGATAGTCCGTTCTCCACCAGTTGCTCCTAAAAATCAGGCGCAAATCATGTGGAAACTTGGGCCCTTAGAAACTAGGTGCAAGAGCAGACCATTCGGCCCTTCGAGTCTGCACCACCATTCAATATGATCATGGGTGACCATTCACCTCAGTACCCCTTTCCTGCTTTCTCTCCAAACCCCCTGATCCCTTTAGCCGTAAGGGCCACATCTAACTCCCCTTTGAATATATCTAACGAACTGGCCTCAACAACTTTCTGTGGTAGAGAATTCCACAGATTAACAACTCTCTGAGTGAAGAAGTTTCTTCTCATCTCGGTCCTAAATGGCTTACCCCTTATCCTTAGACTGTGACCCCTGGTTCTGAACTTCCCCAACATCGGGAACATTCTTCCTGCATCTAACCTCTCCAATTCTGTCAGAATTTTATATGCTTCTATGAGATCCCCTCTCATTCTTCTAAATTCCAGTGAATATAAGCCCAGTCGATCCAGTCTTTCTTCATATGTCAGTCCTACCATCCCAGGAATCAGTCTGGTGAACCTTCGCTGCACTCCCTCAATAGCAAGAATGTCCTTCCTCAGATTAGGGAAGGAGGCCATTTCGGCCCATCGTGTCCACACTAGCCGACCAAGAGCTACCCAGCCTAATCCCACTTTCCAGCTCTCGGTCCTTAGCCTTGTAGGTTACGGCACTTCAGGTGCACATCCAAGTACTTTTTAAATGTGATGAGGGTTTCTGCCTCTAACAGCCGTTCCTCGTAGTTAAAATTCTCCAGTCCAGGCAACGTCCTTGTAAATCTCCTCTGTACCCTCTCTCGTGCAATCACATCTTTCCTGCAATGCGGTGACCAGAATCGCATGCAGTACTCATTGAACAAATTTAAGACAGAGATAGACAGTTGCTTAAACGATAAGGGAATAAAGGGTTATGGGGAGTGGGCAGGGAAGTGGAGCTGAGTCCATGATCGGATCAACCATGATCTTATTAAATGGTGGAGCAGGCTCGAGGGGTGGAATGGCCAACTCCTGCTCCTATTTCTTAGGTTCTTATGTTTTAATCCCACTTTCCAGCTCTAGGTCCGTAGCCCTGTAGGTCACGGCACTTCAGGTGCACATCCAAGTACTTTTTAAATGTGGTGAGGGTTTCTGCCTCTACCACCCTTTCAGGCAGTGAGTTCCAGACCCCCACCATCCTCTGGGTGAAGACATTTCCCCTCAAATCCCCTCTAAACCTCTCCCCAATTACTTTAAATCTATGCCCCCTGGTTGTTGACCCCTCTGCCAGGGGAAACAGGTCTTTGTGGGGGCTTTAGTGGGGCTCCAATTGTAGCCAGTTTATTACCAAGCAACATTAGGACGCTGACATAAATGGAGTGATAAAACTGCGCATGCGGCGATAGGAATGATGTTGCGATGTGACAAGAGGCTGAGAGCACATTGTACCTTTCCTGACTGCCACGCTCAATTAATGGCTGTGGCAATAAGCTGTAGTTCATCACTATAAACGTGTCCCATAAAATGGCTCCTTGCTATGATTTGTATCTGAGCTTGTGCGTGTTGTGTTGCTGTTGTTGTTGACTGATCGGGGGTCGGAGAAATGCGCTTCAGATTGTATTCCTGCAACAACAACAACATTGTATTTATATAGCACCAATAACGTGGTAAAATGTCCCACGGTGCTTTGCAGGAGCGATTATCAGATCACATTAGATATCGAGCCAAGTCACCATCATAAGCAGTCCCTCGGAATCGAGGAAGACTTGCTCCCACTCTAAAACTGAGTTCTCAGGTGACTGAACAGTCCAATACGGGAATTACAGTCTCTGTCACAGGTGGGACAGACAGTGGTTGAGGGAAGTGGTGGGTGGGGAGTCTGGTTTGCCGCACGCTCCTTCCGCTGCCTGCGCTTGCTTTCTGCACGCTCTCGGCGACGAGACTCGAGGTGCTCAGCGCCCTCCCGGATGCACTTCCTCCACTTTGGGCGGTCTTTGGCCAGGGACTTCCAGGTGTCGGTGGGGATGTTGCACTTTATCAGGGAGGCTTTGAGGGTGTCCTTGTAACGTTTCCTCTGCCCACCTGGGGCTCGCTTGCCGTGAAGCAGTTCCGAGTAGAGCGCTTGCTTTGGGAGTCTTGTGTCAGGCATGCGGACAATGTGGCCCTGCCCAGCGGAGCTGGTCGAGTGTGGTCAGTGCTTGGGATGTTGGCCTGGTTGAGAACACTGACGTTCAGTGCATCTGTCCTCCCAGGGGATTTGCAGGATCTTGCGGAGACATTGTAAGAGACATCGCAGACATCGAGCCAAGTAAGGAAGGAAGACTTGCATTTATATTGCGCCTTTCACGACCACCGAACGTCTTGAAGTGCTTTACAGCCAATGAAGTACTGATATTAGGGCAGGTGACCAAAAACTTGGTCAAAGAGGTAGGTCTTAAGGAGTGTCTCAAAAGAGAAGTAGAGAGGCGGAGAGGTTTAGGGAGGGAGTTCCAGAGCTTAGGGCCCAGGCAGCTGAAGGCACGGCCGCCAATGGTGGAGCGATTAAAATCGGGGGATGCTCAAGAGGCCAGAATTGGAGGAGCGCAGAGATCTTGGAGGGTTTTGGGGCTGGAAGAGGTTACATCTCTATCTCTGTCTTAAATTTATTCAATGTCCCGGCTTCCACAGCTCTCTGAGGCAGCGAATTCCACAGATTTACAACCCTCTGAGAGAAGAAATTCCTCCTCATCTCTGTTTTAAATGGACGGCCCCTTATTCTAAGATCATGCCCCCTAGTTCTAGTCTCCCCCATCAGTGGAAACATCCTCTCTGCATCCACCTTGTCAAGCCCCCTCATAATCTTATATGTTTCGATGAGATCACCTTCTGAATTCCAATGAGTAGAGGCCCAACCTACTCAACCTTTCCTCATAAGTCAACCCCCTCATCCCCGGAATCAACCGAGTGAACCTTCTCTGAACTGCCTCCAAAGCAAGTATATTCTTTCGTAAATATGGAAACCAAAACTGTACGCAGTATTCCAGGTGTGCCCTCACCAATACCTTGAACATTTTGAAGGAACATTACAAAAGTGACAACACTCCAAAAGTACTTCATTGGCTGTAAAGCGCTTTGAGACGTCCGGTGGTCGTGAAAGGCGCAATATAAATGCAAGTCTTTATTTTCTAGAGAAGCCCGTTCTGTCTTTCTTGTATATATATAGTCACTTATTTTTGGTTTATGAAAAGGAAGATGTGAGCAGTAACTGCTTAAGATTTTATTAGCTTTTAATTGGATAGTTATGGAGTGATTCCAAATCTACACGTTCTTCGGATTTAATGACCGTGTTTAAAATTTAATGGTGGTGGTTGCCAGGAAAGCACCCAAAGTTGGAGTTGCGCATAACGTGAGCTGATTGGTCGGATATTCTCAGTCCTCCCATCTCTCAGCACTCCGGATGATTGGTGGACTCGAGTGCAGCCTTTGGCCGCCTGAGGAAAAGAGTGTTTGAAGACCAGGCCCTCAAATCTGCCACCAAGCTCATGACCTACAGAGCTGTAGTGATACCCGCCCTCCTGTATGGCTCAGAGACATGGACCATATACAGTAGACACCTCAAATTGCTGGAGAAATACCACCAACGATGTCTCCGCAAGATCCTGCAAATTCCCTGGGAGGACAGACGCACCAACGTTAGCGTCCTCATCCAGGCCAACATCCGCAGCATTGAAGCACTGACCACACTCGATCAGCTCCGCTGGGCGGGCCACATTGTCCGCATGCCAGACATGAGACTCGCAAAGCAAGTACTCTACTCGGAACTCCTTCACGGCAAACGAGCCAAAGGTGGGCAGAGGAAACGTTTCAAGGACACTCTCAAAGCCTCCCTGATAAAGTGCAATATCCCCACTGACACCTGGGAGTCCCTGGCCAAAGACCGCCCTAAGTGGAGGAAGTGCATCCGGGAGGGCGCTGAGTACCTCGAGTCTCGTCGCCGAGAGCATGCAGAAAGCAAGCGCAGGCAGCGGAAGGAGCGTGCGGCAAACCAGACTCCCCACCCACCCTTTCCCTCAACCACTGTCTGTCCCACCTGTGACAGAGATTGTAATTCCCATAGTGGACTGTTCAGTCACCTGAGAACTCACTTCAGGAGTGGAAGCAAGTCTTCCTCGATTCCGAGGGACAGCCTGTGATGATAATGATGATGATGAACTCGAGGGGAATCGAGGGATATGGGGATTGGGCAGGAAAGTGGAGTTGAGGTCGAAGATCAGCCATGATCGTATTAAATGGCGGACCAGGCTCGAGGGGCCGAATGGCCGACTCCTGCTCCTAATTCTGATGTAGATGTCAAGTTTTGAAGGAATATTCAGGAGAGGAAACGATAATGGCTCGCAAGCCCCTGAAATTCAACTTTTCAGCGTGCATGCATTGAACTGCATCGACTTACATCGAGTCTACAGAAACAGACCCTTGGGCCCAACCTCTCCGTGTTTATACTCCTCCCACCCCTCTTCATCTCACCCCATCAACACATGCTTCTTTCCGATGAGACGTTAAACCGAGGCCCTCTGAGGTGGACGCAAAAGATCCCGTGGCCACTACTTCGAAGAAGAGCAGGGGAGTTATCCCCGGTGTCCTGGGGCCAATATTTATCTCTCAACCAACATCACCAAAACAGATTATCTGGGTCATTATCACATTGCTGTGTGTGGGAGCTTGCTGTCCGCAAATTGGCTGCCGCGTTTCCCACATTACAACAGTGGCTACACTCCAAAAGTACTTCATTGGATGTTAAGCGCTTTGGGACGTCCGGTGGTCGTGAAACACGCTTGAAATGCAAGTCTTTCGCTCTTCACTTTCTGTCTTTCGCTTTCTTCTCATGCATTAAGGTAGATTCCCCCCCGAGACAATCTTGGGAGAGATTGTGCTGAGCTCCTTATCCTCCAGAGATACTATGGTGCACAGCGTGCGGTCCACGTTGTTGATGCTTCGATTCGCAGCCAAATCAGGCTAAGTGCTAACTCCCAGCAGCCTTTGCAGCGCTCGGAACAGAGAACCAAGAATAGCAGCAATCATGTAAATGGTGGATTACCTGCGGCTCGCAGACTATTCCTGCAGCCAGCCATTTCCCCGAGATGTGGCCACACAAACAATTCGAGCTGGTCATCGCGCTGACTGGATCGACTAGGCTTATATTAACTGGAAATTTAGAAGAATGATAGAGGATCTCATAGAAACATATAAAATTCTGACGGGTTTCGACAGGTTAGATGCAGGAAGAATGTTCCCGATGTTGGGGAAGTCCAGAACCAGGGGTCACAGTCTGAGGATGAGGGGTAAGCCATTTAGGACCGAGATGAGGAGAAACTTCTTCACCCAGAGAGTTGTGAACCTGTGGAATTCTCTACCACAGAAAGTTGTTGAGGCCAGTTCACTAAATATATTCAAGAGGGAATTAGATGTGGCCCTTATGGATAAAGGGATCAGGGGGTATGGAGAGAAAGCAGGAATGGGGTACTGAGGTGAATGATCAGCCATGATCTTATTGAATGGTGGTGCAGGCTCGAAGGGCCGAATGGCCTACTCCTGCACCTATTTTCTATGTTTCTATGATGCGTGCCTTGACTTTCTTGGCTTCATTGAAAGCCGCCGAGAATGGAGGTGAGTTTGGACAAAGTGAAGATCAAACAAAGAGTGGGACATCGAATGCCATTGGTCCCTCATTTCTACTCGGGCACAACATCATAGGAAGTCCCTCGAATCGAGGATGACTTGCTTCCACGCCAAAAAAGGATGAGTTCACAGGTGTTTCAATGAAGGACCCGATGTTCCAGATCCCGAACTTCATGTTGAAGGGTGGAAGATGCCTGTGCGTGGATTTTTTTAACGTGGGGTGACCGTTGCACACCAGCCACCACACGGGCTTGACAGAGCGAGGTCTTGGTCCAGTGGCAAGGGTTAACCAGGACGACTGGAGACCTGCTCTGCTGCACGGACCTAGTGCACACACATATCGCAGTGTGGGCTGGGCCCGTGCTGCCCCTGGGCCCTCGCCTCTTCTGGGCCCCGATCACGTCCCTCTACAATCTCTCGCCGAGACACAATCTCTCGCCGAGATTGTCGAGGGACTCAGGCACAGCATCATGGTGTTTAGCGGCACCATGGGGGAGCACTGCCGCTGTGCACTCAGTGTAGTGGAAGTTGGAAATGCCACATTTGTAAATGTATTTGTGATTTTGTTCCATCAAGGGGCACAGAGAAAGGCTTCCCCCACCCACCTCCCCATCCCCGATAGAGTGGATAGGAAGGACCTATTTCCCTTAGCAGAGAGGTCAACCACCAGGGGCCATAGATTTAAAGTATTTGGTAGGAGGTCTATCCACTCTATCTAGGCCCCTCATAATTTTATACACCTCAATCAGGTCTCCCCTCAGCCTCCTCTGTTCCAAAGAAAACAAACCCAGCCTATCCAATCTGTCCTCATAGCTAAAATTCTCCAGTCCAGGCAACATCCTCGTAAATCTCCTCTGTACCCTCTCTAATGCAATCATATCTTTCCTGTAATGTGGTGACCAGAACCGCATGCAGTACTCATTGAATAGTTTTAAGCCAGAGATAGACAGTTGCTTAACCGATTAGGGGATAAGGGGTTATGGGGAGCGGACAGGGAAGTGGACCTGAGTCCATGATCGGATCAGCCATGATCTTATTAAATGGTGGAGCATAAATGGTGGAGCAGGCTCGAGGGGCCGTATGGCCTACTCCTGCTCCTTTTTCTTATGTTCTTACATACTCCAACTGAGGCCTAACTTAGGTCAGGGTTGAAGTCACATTGTGGAAGGTTGGGCGCGTGGGTCCAGGCGGGCTTGAGCGGCTTCAAGCGACGGTGAGGGATGTTGTTGCGATCCTGGTGGGTGGGGAGTCGTTGGTTTTCCACGATTCACGGGACGTCCTGGAGGCTCGTGGGATGGCGGTGAGCGGATGGAGAAGGGCGGGCAGCCCAGGGTGCTGCGGCCGGCTTGTGCGTTCCAGCGGCGCCGCGCACTGCGGTGTTCAGCTGGACTGAGATGAGGAGAAACTTCTTCACTTGGAGGGTGGCAAGGCAGGTGGACACCGCGTGCTCCCATCTCCAGGGGCACCCCGGCTCGGATGTACCCGCGGAAGAGAGGCAGGCAGTCGGGCTGAACGACCCCCTCGACCGCCCGCTGCCTGGACCGGCTGATGGCCCCCCTTGGCCGTGCCCAGGAGCGGTCCTACGAGGAGGCCTTCCGACCTGCCCGCTCCCCTCCGCACAGGGTGCCCAAAGATCAGGAGAGTGGGACTGAAGTGCAGCCAGAATTTGAGGAGCAGCCCCTTCAAATAATGGAAGAGGGGCTGCAACCTCACACACCCAATAAAAACATGGAACACGGACTCTTCCAGGCTGCAGAGAGGAAGCAGAGAGTCGGGATAAACGGGTCCTTTTCAGAATGGCAGGCAGTGACTAGTGGGATGCCACAGGGCTCAGTGCTGGGACCCCAGCTATTTACAATATACATGAATGATTTGGATGAGTGAATTGAGTGTAATATCTCCCAAGTTTACAGATGACACTAAACTGGGAGGCGGTGTGAGCTGTGAGGAGGTCGCTAAAAGAGCGAGTTAGATGTGGCCCTTATGGCTAAAGGGATCAAGGGGTATGGAGAGAAAGCAGGAAAGGGGTACTGAGGGAATGATCAGCCATGATCTTATTGAATGGCGGTGCAGGCTCGAAGGACCGAATGGCCTGCTCCTGCACCTATTTTCTATGTTTCTAAGATGTTTAATTCATTGAACATTACACTGTACTCATTATTCAGTTATTGTTCAATCATAATTTTATCAGAACATGCTGAGGTCGTTGAAAAGTTCAGCATAAAGATGTGTTTGATTTATTGAAGGGTGCTGGCTTGTGAACAAGAAAAACATCGTTTTGACTCTTTCTATCTATATATATTATAAACGGATTGTCAGAATTACTCAGTATTTTGCTCTGGCACCCAACACCCCTTTGATAATCAGATGAGCAAGGTGAGGTTTGCTAATTGATTTTTTTGCAAAAGTGAAGATGAAGCAGGTTTTGCTCAACGGGGACCCAATCCGGGCAGAACCACACGCTCTGGGAGGATGAGTCGATTTAAAAGTGAAAATAGAATTGGAACGCCTGGGCTCCAATAATGAGTGAAGTCTCAGTGATCTTTTGTCAGAATGGGTCTGGTAATTAAACACAGAAGGTCAGTGTGTGCCTTGCACTGAGCCGCGTGCGAGCTTTGTTGGATTGAAGTCATTTCTTTGCATTTTTCTTATTAATTCGTTCCTGGGATGTGGGAGTCGCTGGCAAGGCCGGCATTTATTGCCCCTTCCCCTAATTGCCCTCGAGAAGGTGGTGGTGAGCCCCCTTCTTGAACCGCTGCAGTCCGTGGTGGTGAAGGTATGTGGTGTGGTGTGGTAAGATTATGAGGGGCCTCGACAAGGTGGATGCAGAGAGGATGTTTCCACTGATGGGGGGAGACTAGAACTAGGGGGCATAATCTTAGAATAAGGGGCCGCCCATTTAAAACGGAGATGAGGAGGAATTTCTTCTCTGAGGGTTGTAAATCTGTGGAATTCGCTGCCTCAGAGAGCTGTGGAGGCTGGGACATTGAATACATTAAGACAAAAATAGAAACATAGAAACATAGAAAATAGGTGCAGGAGTAGGCCATTCGGCCCTTCGAGCCTGCACCGCCATTCAATGAGTTCATGGCTGAACATGCAACTTCAGTACCCCATTCCTGCTTTCTCGCCATACCCCTTGATCCCCCTAGTAGTAAGGACTACATCTAACTCCTTTTTGAATATATTTAGTGAATTGGCCTCAACAACTTTCTGTGGTAGAGAATTCCACAGGTTCACCACTCTCTGGGTGAAGAAGTTTCTCCTCATCTCGGTCCTAAATGGCTTACCCCTTATCCTTAGACTGTGACCCCTGGTTCTGGACTTCCCCAACATTGGGAACATTCTTCCTGCATCTAACCTGTCTAAATCTGTCAGAATTTTAAACGTTTCTATGAGATCCCCTCTCATTCTTCTGAACTCAGTGAATACAAGCCCAGATGATCCAGTCTTTCTTGATAGGTCAGTCCCGCCATCCCGGGAATCAGTCTGGTGAACCTTCGCTGCACTCCCTCAATAGCAAGAATGTCCTTCCTCAGGTTAGGAGACCAACACTGTACACAATACTCCAGGTGTGGCCTCACCAAGGCCCTGTACAACTGTAGCAACACCTCGCTGCCCCTGTACTCAAATCCCCTCGCTATGAAGGCCAACATGCCATTTGCTTTCTTAACCGCCTGCTGTACCTGCATGCCAACCTTCAATGACTGATGTACCATGACACCCAGGTCTCGTTGCACCTTCCCTTTTCCGAAATAGACAGTTTTTTAACCGATAAGGGATTAGGGGTTATGGGGAGCGGGCAGGGAAGTGACCTTAGTCCATGATCCGATCAGCCATGATCGTATTAAATGGCGGAGCAGGCTCAAGGGGCCGTATGGCCTACTCCTGCTCCTATTTCTTATGTTCTTATGTTCTTATGTACTCCCACAGCACTGTTAGGGAGGGAGTTCCTGGATTGTGACCCAGCAACAAAGAAGGAACGGCTGATGTGGCAGGCAGTGACTAGTGGAGTGCCGCAGGACTCAGTGCTGGGACCCCAGCTCTTTACAATATACATTAATGATTTAGATGAAGGAATTGAGTGTAATATCTCCAAGTTTGCAGATGACACTAAGCTGGGTGGCGGTGTGAGCTCTGAGGTGGACGCTAAGAGGCTGCAGGGTGACTTGGACAGGTTAGGTAATTGGGCAAATACATGGCAGATGCAGTATAATGTGGATAAATGTGAGGTTATCCACTTTGGTGGCAAAAACACGAAGGCAGAATATTATCTGAATGGCGGCAGATTAGGAAAAGGGGAGGTGTAACGAGACCTGGGTATCATGGTTCATCAGTCATTGAAAGTTGGCATGCAGGTACAGCAGGCGGTGAAGAAGGCAAATGGTATGTTGGAATTCATAGCTAGGGGATTTGAGTATAGGAGCAGGGAGGTCTTACTGCAGTTGTACAGAGCCTTAGTGAGGCCTCACCTGGAATATTGTGTTCAGTTTTGGTCTTCTAATTTGAGGAAGGACGTTCTTGCTATTGAGGGAGTGCAGCGAAGGTTCACCAGACTGATTCCCGGGATGGCAGGACTGACATATGAGGAGAGACTGGATCGACTGGGCCTGTATTCACTGGAGTTTAGAAGGATGAGAGGGGATCTCATAGAAACCTATAAAATTCTGACGGGACTGGACAGGTTAGATGCAGGAAAAATGTTCCCGATATTGGGGAAGTCCAGAACCAGGGGACACATTCTAAGGATAAGGGGTAAGCCATTAGAACTGAGATGAGGAGAAACTTCTTCACTCAGAGAGTTGTTAACCTGTGGAATTCCCTACCGCAGAGAGTTGTTGATGCCAGTTCATTGGATATATTCAAGAGGGAGTTAGATATGGCCCTTACAGCTAAAGGGACCAAGGGGTATGGAGAGAAAGCAGGAAAGGGGTACTGAGGGAATGATCAGCCATGATCTTATTGAATGGTGGTGCAGGCTCGAAGGGCCGAATGGCCTACTCCTGCACCTATTTTCTATGTTTCTGTGATATATTTCCAAGTCATGATGGTGTGTGACTGGGAGGGGAACGTGGAGGTGGTGGTGTTCCCATGCGCCTGCTGCCCTTGACCTTCTAGGCGGTAGAGGTCACGGGTTTGGGAGGTGCTGCCGAAGAAGCCTTGGCGAGTTGCTGCAGTGCATCTTGTAGATGGTACACACTGCAGCCACGGTGCGCCGGTGGTGGAGGGAGTGAATGTTGAAGGTGGTGGATGGGGTTTTGTGCCCACACCCACTGCCATTTTACAAGGGCCATAATACTGCACACAGAGTACTTCTGCAGTTTACACAAAGGACCGTTGTATGTTACTGCTGAAATCGGCAGTGTAAGATCTTAACCACACTGCCACGAAATATCCTTAATAGCACTGTAGCTTCTTCTATGCAGCAAAGTACCTGCATTAGACTTTATAGCACATAAGAACATAAGAGTAGGCCATACGGTCCCTCGAGCCTGCTCCGCCATTTAATACCATTATGGCTGATCCGATCATGGACTCAGGTCCACTTCCCTGCCCGCTCCCCATAACCCCTTATTCTCTTATCGGTTAAGAAACTGTCTATCTCTGTTGTTGTCTTAAATTTATTCAATGTCCCAGCTTCCACAGCTCTCTGGGGCAGTGAATTCCACAGATTTACAACCCTCTTAGAGAAGAAATTCCTCCTCATCTCAGTTTTAAATGGGCGGCCCTTTATTCCAAGATTATGCCCTCTAGTTCTAGTCTCCCCCATCAGTGGAAACAACCTCTCTGCATCCACCTTGTCAAGCCCCCCTCATAACCTTATACGTTTCGATAAGATCACCTCTCATTCTTCTGAATTCCAATGAGTCGAGGCCCAACCTACTCAACCTTTCCTCATAAGTCAACCCCCTCATCCCCGGAATCAACCGAGTGAACCTTCTCTGAACTGCCTCCAAAGCAAGTATATCCTTTCGTAAATATGGAAACCAAAACTGCACGCAGTATTCCAGGTGTGGCCTCACCAATACCCTGTATAACTGTAGGAAGACTTCCCTGCTTTTATACTCCATTCCCTTTGCAATAAAGGCCAAGATACCAATGGCCTTCCTGATCACCTGCTGTAACTGCATACTAACCTTTTGTGTTTCATGCACAAGTACCCCCAGGTCCCGCTGTACTGCGGAACTTTGCAATCTTTCTCCATTTAAATAATAACTTGCTCTGTGATTTTTTTTTTCTGCCAAAGTGCATGACCTCACACTTTCCGACATTATACTCCATCTGCCAAATGTTTGCCCACTCACTTAGCCTGTCTATGTCCTTTTTGCAGATTTTTTGTGCCCTCCTCACACATTGCTTTTCCTCCCATCTTCGTATCGTCAGCAAACTTGGCCACGTTGCCAGTGTAGCCACCATTGACGGGCACGGCATTTATTCATACCCGCTCCCACTCATGTTAGGATGGTTTGCCAGCCCTGCCACTTTGACTCGGCCTCCATTACAACGTTTGTGTGGAATATTTGTTGTCAGTTCTCCGTGACGCGCTTTGCAAAAATAATTGGCTGTTAGTCGGGCGGTGGTGTTATCGCCCGCTCACACTGACATTTCCAGCATCTTGTGGGCTCCAAAGTGTTTCTGCTGCAGTTTCTCAGGATTAGAGCAGGTTTTTCTGTAATGCCAACGGGAGGAAGGGAGTACAAAGGTAATATAATTTGATGACAAAATGATCAGCCAGTGGCTGGAAGCTCCTTTATGATCTCAATAATAACGCGAAAGGGAAACGGAATATGCAAAATGTAACGAGATTTTAAAGGGAGAGAAAGGGCTGACATTTTAACCGGCAATTTAATCCTTTTTATCGTAATAAATCTTTCAGCGGGTGATAGGATTTTAAAATTCATGTTCCTTTTTTTTGTTACCCATTTTTCCCCTCAACTCTCCGGCTGCAAACAGTGACCTTGTGCTGGGGTTCGTGGGTCGGCCGTGACCTTTGTTGGGGTTCATGGGTCGGGAGTGACGTTTGCTTGGGTTCGTGGGTCGGGCGTGACCTTTGCTGGGGCTCGTGGGTCGGCCCTGACCTGTGCTGGGGTTCATGGGTCGGGAGTGATCTTTGCTTGGGTTCGTGGATCGGGAGTAACATTTGCTGGGGTTCGCGGGTCTGGAGTGACCTGTGCTCGGGTTCATGGGTCGGGAGTAACCTTTGCTGGGGTTCGTGGGTCGGGAGTGACCCTTGCTGGGGTTTGTGGGTTGGCCCTGACCTTTGCTGGGGTTCATGGGTCGGGAGTGACCTTTGCTGGGGCTCGTGGATCAGGAGTAACATTTGCTGGGGTTCGCGGGTCTGGAGTGACCTGTGCTAGGGTTCATGGGTCGGGAGTAACCTTTGCTGGGGTTCGTGGGTCGGGAGTGACCCTTGCTGGGGTTTGTGGGTTGGCCCTGACCTGTGCTGGGGTTCGTGGGTCGGGAGTGACCTGTGCTGGGGTTTGTGGGTCAGCAGTGACCTGTGCTGGGGTTCAAGGGTCGGCCGTGACCTTTGCTGGGGTTCGTGGGTCGGCCGTGACCTTTTCTGGGGTTCATGGGTCGGCAGTGACCTGTGCTGGGGTTCATGATTTGGCAATGCTCCATCAGCAACCGTGCACAAGGTTGGCGGACATATGCAAAACAAAACTGGCGCAGTCCTTGATGCAACACAAAGGAATAGAATCATCGAACAGTACGGCACAGAAGGAGGCCATTCAGCCCATTCAGGCCGCGCCGGCTCTTTCGAAGAGCGATCCAGTTAGTCCCGCCCCCTCCCCGCTCTTTCTCTATAATCCCTGCAATTTTTTCTCCTTCCAAGTACTTATCCAACTCCCTTTTGAAGGCTACGATTGAGTCTGTCTCCACCACCCTCTCAGGCAGCGCGTTCCAGATCCTAACCACTCGCTGCGTAAAAACGTTTTTCCTCATGTCGCCTCTGGTTCTTTTGCCGATCACCGAAAACCTGAGCCCTCCGGTTATCAAATGTTCAGCCGTTGGAAACAGTTTCCCTTTATTGACTCTCTCTCAACCCCTCACGATTTTGAACACCTCGATCAAATCGCCTCTTGGCCTTCTCTGCTCCAAGGAGATCAACCCCAGCTTCTCCAGTCTCTCCACCTAACTGAAGTCCCTCATCCCCTGGAACCATTCCAGTAAATCTCTTCTGCGCCCTCTCCAAAGCCTTCACGTCTTTTGATGCGAGTGGGATTGGAACGATAGAATGATGAAATATTGCTGCCCTTTAACACGGCGTCATTGTGAGCGAACATTGCAGGAAGCAACACTCAACGTTCTCTGTCACAAAACCGCACAGAATGCCGCCTCTGACACAGATGTGACAATAGGCCCGGGGCCCCAGCAGTGACAAGTTCCACCTCCGACAATGAACAAGCAGGCGGTGCTGCAATGGGCTTCCCAACTTCCTCTGCAGCTCTTGAATTGTGCCGTGTTATCAGGAAACGGTGAGTACGGAAACACCGAGAATTAGCTCAACAGACTCTTGGGAATGGCTTGTGGATGATGGCACTGAGAGCAGGTGGGCCAAGTAACTCCGAACAGCAATAATACTCGGCGCCCCACAAAATGCAGTTCAGCAAGGGAGTGATGCTCATCCTGTACATAAGAAATCGGAACAGGAGTCGGCCATTTGGCCCCTCGAGCCTTGAGCCTGCTCCGCCATTCAACAAGATCACTGGTGAGGCCCCAGCTGGAGTAGTGTGTCCAATTCTGGGCATCACACTTTAGGAAGGATGTGAAGGCCTTAGAGAGGGTGCAGAGGAGTTCTACCAGAATGGTATTTACAATCTATATTAGCGACTTGGATGCAGGGACTGAGTGTAACGTAGCCAAGTTTGCTGACGATACAAAGATGGGAGGAAAAACAATGTGTGAGGAGGACACAAAAAATCTTCAAAAGGACATAGACAGGCTAAGTGAGTGGGCTAACATTTGGCAGATGGAGTATAATGTTGGAAAGTGTGAGGTCATGCACTTCGGCAGAAAAAAATCACAGAGCAAGTTATTATTTAAATGGAGAAAGATTGCAAAGTGCTGCAGTACAGCGGGACCTGGGGGCACTTGTTCATGAAACACAAAAGGATAGTATGTAGGTACAGCAAGTGATCAGGAAGGCCAATGGTATCTTGGCCTTTATTACAAAGGGCATGGAGTATAAAAGCAGGGAAGTCTTGCTACAGTTATACAGGGTATTGGTGAGGCCACACCTGGAATACTGCGTGCAGTTTTGGTTTCCATACTTACGAAAGGATATACTTGCTTTGGAGGAAGTTCAGAGAAGGTTCACTCGGTTGATTCCGGGGATGAGGGGGTTGACTTATGAGGAAAGGTTGAGTAGGTTGGGCCTCTACTCATCGGAATTCAGAAGAATGAGAGGTGATCTTATCGAAACGTATAAGATTATGAGGGGACTTGACAAGGTGGATGCAGAGAGGATGTTTCCACTGATGGGGGAGACTAGAACTAGGGGGCATAATCTTAGAATAAGGGCCGCCCATTTAAAACTGAGATGAGGAGAAATTTCTTCTCTCAGAGGGTTGTAAATCTGTGGAATTCGCTGCCTCAGAGAGCTGTGGAGGCTGGGTCATTGAATATATTTAAGACAGAGATAGACAGTTTCTTAACCGATAAGGGATTAAGGGGTTATGGGGAGCAGGCAGGGAAGTGGACCCGAGTCCATGATCGGATCAGCCATGATCGTATTAAATGGCGGAGCAGGCTCGAGGGGCCATATGGCCTACTCCTGCTCCTATTTCTTATGTTCTTATATTTGGTTCTCGTATTGGACTGTTCAGCCACCTAAGAACTCACTTCAGGAGTGGAAGCAAGTGTTCCTGGATTGCGAGGGGCTGCCTATGATGATGATGATGATGTCCTTTCTAAGCTGTGGTGCCCAGAACTGTACTCCCTCCTCCCGATGTGGTCTAACCCAAACCTTGGACAGCTGCAGCAAAACTTCCTCCCATTTATATTTGAGAAAGAAATACTTTCATGACGTCCCAAAGCGCTTTACAGCCAATGAAGTACTTTTTGAACTGCAGTCACTGTTGTAATGGGGGGAACGCGACAGACAAATTGCGAACAGCAAGCTCCCACACACAGCAATGTGATAATGACCAGATAATCTGTTTATTGTGAGGATGGTTGAAGGATAAATATTGGCCTCAGGACACCGGGGTGAACTCCCCTGCTCTTCCTCCTGTTGCTGTGGGATCTTTTACATCCACCTGAGAGGGCAGACGGGGCCTTGGTTTAACGTCTTATCCAAAAGGCACCTCTGACAGTGCAGCTCTCCCTCAGCACTGCCCCTCCGACAGTGCGGCACTCCCTCAGTACTGCCCCTCCGACAGTGCAGCATTCCCTCAGTACTGCCCCTCCGACAGTGCGGCACTCCCTCAGTACTGCCCCTCCGACAGTGCGGCATTCCCTCAGTACTGCCCCTCCGACAGTGCGGAGCTCCCTCAGTACTGCCCCTCCGACAGTGCGGCACTCCCTCAGTACTGCCCCTCCGACAGTGCAGCATTCCCTCAGTACTGCCCCTCCGACAGTGCGGCACTCCCTCAGTACTGCCCCTCCGACAGTGCAGCATTCCCTCAGTACTGCCCCTCCGACAGTGCAGGCCTCCCTCAGTACTACCCTTCCGACAGTGCGGCACTTCCTCAGTACTGCCCCTCCGACAGTGCGGCACTCCCTCAGTACTGCCCCTCCGACAGTACGGCACTCCCTCAGCACTGCCCCTCCGACAGTGCGGCGCTCCCTCAGTACTGCACTGGGAGTGTCAGCCTAGATCATGTGCTCAAGTTCCTGGAGTGGGACTTGAACCCACAACTTTGTGACTCAGAGGCGAGTGTGCTGCCCACTGTGCCACAGCTGACTCCAGAAAGCCTCCATTTCAGCTTCCAACTTCCAGAGGAATTAGATTCCGATCGTTTTTAATTTAAGTTGAGCGATATTTTCTGCCATTCTCTAAATCTGCCCAAGTCCACAAGCAGGATGCCGGCTGCTCAATGCCGATTCTATTCCTCCCTCTTGAAGCCAGTGCATCACTGCGGGAGGTGCAGGAAAAGGGGCTTGCCATTTCTGATCTCCCACAGCCCAGCAGGCAGTCGATATAACCCAATCTGCATTTTAATTGGAAACAATAAAGCAATTTAAAACAAGAAAAATGACAATAATTAGTCGTCTTTGATTGTCTCCACCTGTGCTGGGCTTAACATGGAGAGGAAAAAAAGACAGACTTGCATTTATATAGCGCCTTTCACGACCACCGGACATCTCAAAGTGCTTTACAGCCAATGACGTACTTTTTGGAGTGTAGTCACTGTTGTAATGTAGGAAATGTGGCAGCCAATTTGTGCACAGCAAGCTCCCACAAACAGCAATGTGATAATGACCCAGATAATCTGTTTTTTTAATGATGTTGATTGAGGGATAAATATTGGCCCCAGGACACCGGGGATAACTCCCCTGCTCTTCTTCAAAGTAGTGCTGTGGGATCTTTTACATCCACCTGAGAGAGCAGACGGGGCCTCAGTTTAACGTCTCATCCGAAAGACGGTATCTCTGACAGTGCGGCACTCCCTCAGTACTGCCCCTCCGACAGTGCGGCACTCCCTCAGTACTGCCCCTCCGACAGTGCGGTGTTCCCTCAGCACTGCCCCTCCGACAGTGCGGTGTTCCCTCAGCACTGCCCCTCCGACAGTGCGGCGCTCCCTCAGTACTGCCCCTCCGACAGTGCGGTGTTCCCTCAGCACTGCCCCTCCGACAGTGCGGCGCTCCCTCAGTACTGCCCCTCCGACAGTGCGGTGTTCCCTCAGCACTGCCTCTCCGACAGTGCGGCGCTCCCTCAGTACTGCCCCTCCGACAGTGCAGCGCTCCCTCAGCACTGCCCCTCCGAACGTGCGGCACTCCCTCAGTACTGCCCCTCCGACAGTGCGGCACTCCCTCAGTACTGCCCCTCCGACAGTGCGGCGCTCCCTCAGCCCTGCCCCTCCGACAATGCGGCACTCCCTCAGTATTGCCCCTCCGACAGTGCGGCGCTCCCTCAGTATTGCCCCTCCAACAGTGTGGCACTCTCTCAGTACTGCCCCTCCAACAGTGTGGCACTCTCTCAGTACTGCCCCTCCAACAGTGCGGCACTCCCTCAGTACTGCACTGGAATGTCAGCCGAGATTTTTTGTGCTCAAATCTCTGGAGTGGGACTTGAACCCACTTGTGGGAAAATCCAGAACTTGGGGCCATCAATATAAGACAGTCACTAATAAACCCAATGGGGAATTCAGGAGAAACGTCTTTACCCAGAGAGCGGTGAGAATGTGGAACTCGCTGCCACAGGGAGGGGTTGAGGCGAATAGTATCGATGTATTTAAGGGGAGGCTGGATAAACACATGCGGGGGGGGGGAAAGGAATAGAAGGATATGGTGATGGGGTGAGATGGAGACGGGTGGGAGGAGGCTGGTGTAGAGCATAAACACCGGCACGGAGCGGTGGGGCCCAATGGTCTGTTTCTGTGCGGTAAATCTCTGGGGTGTAAATTCAGTCGGGCCTCAGTTGGGGGCAGTGTTCCAGACAAGCGGTAAATTATGCGCTGGCAAATGGTTTGTGTCTGCAACTGCAGAATTCATCAGCTGGACCTTGAGTGTGGGACGGAGCGCTAAGGGAGGCGTTACACACCCCTCTTCATTCCTATTGAGGGAGTGCAGCGAAGGTTCACCAGACTGATTCCCGGGATGGCGGGACTGACCTATCAAGAAAGACTGGATCATCTGGGCTTGTATTCACTGGAGTTCAGAAGAATGAGAGGGGACCTCATAGAAACGTTTAAAATTCTGACGGGGTTAGACAGGTTAGACGCAGGAAGAATGTTCCCGATGTTGGGGAAGTCCAGAACCAGTGGTCACAGTCTAAGGATAAGGGATAAGCCATTTAGGACCGAGATGAGGAGAAACTTCTTCACCCAGAGAGTTGTGAACCTGTGGAATTCTCTACCACAGAAAGTTGTTGAGGCCAATTCACTAAATATTTTCAAAAAGGAGTTAGATGAAGTCCTTACTACTCGGGGTATCAAGGGGTATGGTGAGAAAGCAGGAATGGGGTACTGAAGTTGCATGTTCAGCCATGAACTCATTGAATGGCGGTGTAGGCTAGAAGGGCCGAATGGCCTACTCCTGCACCTATTTTCTATGTTTCTATGTTTCTCTCAGGGCGCTCGGCCGGCTGAGCGTGGGAAGATCCCGAGCTAAACGGCCGGCCTCAGAGCGCTGTGAGAGAGGCCTCAGGGTGGGGGAAAAAAAACCCCCAAAAAACACCAAAAACATTCCCAATCTATGGCTCGCGCCACCATAACATAAATCGCGAAATTAAAAAAAATATTAACAAACAATCGCACTTACCCGCGGTGGACATCTCTGACCTGACTGTGGCCAGTATTGGTCGGAGTGCCTGCTTTCACAGACGTTCCAGCAGGGGGCGATACAGGGCCCCACGGATCGGGCGGGAGGCATTAATCGAGCCGGTGTGGTAACCAGGGGGCGTTACACACCGGCTCGCCTCTCCCGGGCGGTCAGGCTCCGCGCCCCCGTTGATACCGGCGGGTGCTGGAAGCTGTCCGTTCGGGGTTACCACGTGCTTACCGCCGCCATTGGCGGGGCGCTTAGCAGGGGCGGCAGAAGACCCGGTTTCCACCCCGATGTATCTCTACCGTGCTTTTAATGCCGTAACATCGAGCGGCCCCAAAATGAGGTACGTTTGTTTTCTTGACTCAGCTCAGCCTTCAATCATCGCCCCCCCCCCCCCCCGCTCCACCACCACCCGGTAACGGCAGGACGCCCCGATCCGCGGCCCCCTGCGGCTGCCGGTGTTTCCTTCTGGCGTTGCCGCGGGGAGCGGAAGTGAATTTCGGCTTCGGGGGCTGACGCACGAGCGGCGATGACGTGACCCTCTCTGGGCGCGGGAGGTCGAGGCGTAATGCCGTAGCGCCGGCGCTAAACCCACGCCCAATATGGCGGGAGGCGTTGCCAGCGCCCCGCCCGCGCGGTACGGTGTTTGCCCGAATAAATAATTGAATAAGTCAGAGCCTACTTCAAAACCTGAAACAAGCAGAGCTTGGGTCATTTTCCAATTCTAAGAACATAAGGAATTAGGAGCAGGAGTCGGCCATTCGGCCCCTCGAGCCTGCTCCACCATTCAATACCATCACGGCTGATCTTGTACCTCAACTCCACTTTCCCGCCCGATCCCCATATCCCTCGATTCCCTTATTATCCAAAAAGCTAGCGATCTCAGCCTTGGATATACGCAACGACTGAGCTCTCTGGGGCAGAGAATTCTAAAGATTCACCACCTTCTGGTTATGAACCTGGAGCTGGTAATTGGGATTAGACGGGATAACCTCTTGTTGGCCAGTGCAAATACAATGGTAAGTACTGCAGGGAATCGAATACGGCCAGGGTGATCTCCCGGACTAGTTTCGATCGCCTGGATGGGTCGGAGGAATTTTCCCAGATTTTCTTTCCCCAATTGGCCTGGGATTTTATGTTTTTTTGCCTCTCCCAGGAGATCACATGGCTCCGGTTGGGGTGGAGTGTAGAATGTTTCAGTGTAAGGGGTGTCGCAGTTGTGTGGGGCGGACTGGTTGGGCCGGGTGCTCTTTACCTTTCCGCCATTGTTCATTGTTCATAGGTTTATATGTAACCTTCAGGGCTGCTGACCGAGGGCCGTGTAGCTCTTTGTCGGCCGGCGCGGACACGATGGGCCGGAATGGCCTCCTCCTGCCCTGTAAATTTCTATGTTTCTATGTTTCTCTGTGAAGAAATTCCTCCTCATCTCGGTCCTAAATGGCCGACCCCTTATCCTGAGACTGTGACCCCTGTGATCCTGAGACTGTGACCCCCCAGCCCGAGGGAAACAACCTCTCAGTATCTATCTTGTAGAAATGTTTCCGAACCACTCCTGAAATGTCTGGCTCTAATTTCTAGACCGTGCCCCCCGCAAGCCTTAGAATCCACATCCCAACCAGCAGAAATACTCTCCCTCTTTCTATCCTTGCCTTAATATCTTGAAAACTTCGATAAATGTTTTGAGTGGCCCATCGTTTCTGAGACAGGGCACCAGAAGCTGTTTTAATGTCTCCATGTCACCGAGGAGGACAGACGCACCAACATTAATGTCCTCGACCAGGCCAACATCCCCAACATCGAAGCACTGACCACACTCGACCAGCTCCGTTGGGCGGGCCACATTGCCTGCATGTCAGACACGAGACTCCCAAAGCAAGCGCTCTACTCGGAACTCCTACACGGCAAGTGAGCCCCAGGTGGGCAGAGGAAACGTTACAAAGACACCCTCAAAGCCTCCCTGATAAAGTGCAACATCCCCACCGACACCTGGGAGTCCCTGGCCAAAGACCACCCTAAGTGGAGGAAGTGCATCCGGGAGGGCGCTGAGCACCTCGAGTCTCGTCGCCGAGAGCATGCAGAAAGCAAGCGCAGGCAGCGGAAGGAGCGTGCGGCAAACCAGTCCCACCCACCCCTTTCCCTCAACCACTGTCTGTCCCACCTGTGACAGAGACTGTGGGCCCAAGTTTCGAGCCGCGCCTAGAATGGCGCAGTCCCGACTGGGACGCCCGTTTTTCGCGCCATAAAGTGCGCCTAAAAAAAACCTCCGTATTCTCCAGCTCCCTGCAGGTCCTCTGGCCCTCGGCGCAGCGCAGCACGAGCTGTGGGGGGCGGAACCAGGTCCCTGCGCTGAAAACAGTGCCGGGACCTCTGCACATGCGCGCTACAGTGGGCACGCATGTGCAGTAGCTCCAGGCGCCGAACTGTGTGGGAGGGGCCCGAAGCACGCAGCCCCTAGCCCTGGCCCAATGGCCTCACTGGGACTGCGTGAATAAGGCTCCTCCCACGGCCAGCTCCTGCTCCCCGACCCGACTCGACTCCCGCTTCCCGCCTCCCCCCTCCACCCCTGGACCGGACCCGACCTGACCTCCCTCCCCCCGACCTGACCTCCCTCTCCCTCTCCCCCGACCCGAACCGACCTCCCTCCCTCCCACCACCCCCCCGACCCGACCCAACGCCACCTACCTGTAAATCTGGTGCTTGGGACAGGCCCTGCCCGAAATCTCGGGCCCGACCCGTTCAGCCTCCCCCCCCTTCTCCTTTCCCCCCCCCTCCCCAATCTCCTTCCACCCCCCCAATCTCCTTCCCCCCCCCCCCCAATCTCCTTCCCCCCCCCAATCTCCTTCCCCCCCCAATCTCCTTCCCCCCCCAATCTCTTCCCCCCCTAATTTCCTTCCCCCCCAATCTCTTTCCCCCCCCCCAATCTCCTTTCCACCCCCCATCTCCTTTCTCCCCTTCTCCCCTCTCCCCCTTTCTCCCCCCTCCCCCCTTCTCCCCATCCCTCCTCCTTCTCCCCCTTCCCTCCCTCTGCTCCCCCCTCTCTCCCTCTACCCCCCTCCTCCCCCTCCCCTCGCTGTCAGAAACACAGACACTGACAGACAGAGAATGAGAGACACACAGACAGACAGACAGAGAGATAGAGACACTGACAGAGACACACTGGGGGGGGCATCCCAGCACGCTGTTGAGGGCTCCCGGTGCTGCAGTCAGTAAGTAGAAAATGTTTTATTTATTGATTTAAAAAAAAATTATTTCTTATTAATTTTTTTTGATTGATTTATTTGGTTGATTTATTGATGTATTTATCATTTATTATTGATGATGGCTCTTTATTTGTAAAACTGAAGTGTTTAATGTTTGTAAACTTCCCTTTAAACCCCCCCCCCCCCATTCCCGACGCCTGATTTGTAACCTACGCCTGATTTTCTAAAGTGTAGACAAGGTTTTTTCGAGCGTACAAAAATCTTCACTTACTCCATTCTAAGTTAGTTTGGAGTAAGTTTTCACTGACGAAACTTCGAAAACAGGCGTAAGTGGCCGGACACGCCCCCTTTTTTAAAAAAAATTCTGTTCCAAAGTGTAACTGTTCTAACTGACTAGAACTGGAGCAAACTAAATGACGAGAATTACGATTTCTAAGATACTCCGTTCTACACCAGTTGCTCCTAAAAATCAGGAGCAAATCATGTGGAAACTTGGGGCCTGTAATTCCCGTATTGGACTGTTCAGTCACCTGAGAACTCACTTTTAGAGTGGAAGCAAGTCTTCCTCGATTCCGAGGGACTGCCTGTGATGATGATGTGCTTTGCTGACCACTGGGAGAGGGTGTAGGAAAGGTAATGAGTGCTGCGCTCTGTACTTGCACTCTCTCGCACCGAATCCCCAACAGCACGGCAATTAAGAGGTTTGTTTGGAATATTGTGTTTCCATCAGGTTGAGCCCCCGGGCATGGACTTGCAGCAGAACCTGCCAGGTCACAAGGGCGCTGGTCCGTCCAGCCCTCTGCGGGAGTGTTTCTGGCCCACGTTCGCTCTCTCGCTCCCTCGCTCCCTCTCGCAATGCGGGCAAGCTGGAGGATGAAATTGGACACAGAACCGTCTCGTTGGCAGGCAGATTGACCTCCTGTGGACCAGGGGGGAAATGGGCAGCCACCTCCTGACGGGAACAGTAGCTCACCCTCCCTTCCCAGATAAATAGGAGGGGAGAGAGAGAGAGACAGAGTGAGACTTGCATTTATATAGCACCTTTCACGACCACCGGACGTCCCAAAGCATCATACAGCCAATTAAGTACTTTTTGGAGTGCAGTCACTGTTGTAATGTGGGAAACAGGGCAGCCAATTTGCGCACAGCAAGCTCCCACACACAGCAATGTGATAATGACCCAGATAATCTGTTTTTTTGTTACATTGATTGAGGGATAAATATTGGCCTCAGGACACCGGGGATAACTCCCCTGCTCTTCATCAAAATAGTGCCTTGGGATCTTTTACATCCACCTGAGAGAGCAGACGGGGCCTCGGTTTAACGTCTCATCCAAAAGACGGCATTTCCGACAGTACTGCCCCTCCAACAGTGCGGCACTCCCTCAGTACTGCCCCTCCGACAGTGCGGCACTCCCTCAGTACTGCCCCTCCGACAGTGCGGCGCTCCCTCAGTACTGCCCCTCCGACAGTGCGGCACTCCCTCAGTACTGCCCCTCCGACAGTGCGGCACTCCCTCAGTACTGCCCCTCCGACAGTACGGCCCTCCCTCAGTACTGCCCCTCCGACAGTGCAGCACTGCCTTAGTACTGCCCCTCCGACAGTATGGCCCTCCCTCAGTACTGCCCCTCCGACAGTATGGTCCTCCCTCAGTACTGCCCCTCCGACAGTATGGCCCTCCCTCAGTACTGCCCCTCCGACAGTATGGCCCTCCCTCAGTACTGCCCCTCCGACAGTGCGGTGCTCCTTCAGTACTGCCCCTCCGACAGTATGGCCCTCCCTCAGTACTGCCCCTCCGACAGTATGGCCCTCCCTCAGTGCTGCCCCTCCGACAGTATGGCCCTCCCTCAGTGCTGCCCCTCCGACAGTATGGCCCTCCCTCAGTGCTGCCCCTCCGACAGTATGGCCCTTCCTCAGTGCTGCCCCTCCGACAGTATGGCCCTCCCTCAGTGCTGCCCCTCCGACAGTATGGCCCTCCCTCAGTACTGCCCCTCGACAGTATGGCCCTCCCTCAGTGCTGCCCCTCAGACAGTATGGCCCTCCCTCAGTACTGCACTGAGAGTGTCAGCCTGGAGTTTCTGTGCTCAGGACAGGGTGGGGGTGTGCGGGGGTTGGTGGGGGCAGCGGATAGTGAAGACAGGAACTGGATGGCGTTGTTCCTGCTTTCCCCTGGAAGGCGAGAGGCAGAGTGAAGCAGATCGCTAATGTTCCCCACCGCAGGGATCCTGTGCTCAGCACAATCTCTGGACTTTGGCATTTGTCTGCGTCGAGTAATTAGTAAATCGCATAACCGCCCTGCAGAGCGCCTTATTGCCTCCATGTCTGAACGTTTCAGACAGAGAGACAAAAAGCAGTGTGTATAACACAGTATTGCCTGCTATATTAGCCAGCGCAAACAGCACGTCATGAAATGCATGGTTTAGAGCTTTATCAAGCTACTTATCGAAGCATTCTTTTTTGCCACGTACATTTCCATTCATTATTGTGCAATTACTGTAATCCACTTTAATTTTGCCGGGACAATTCCTTGACTAAACGAATATTTAAATATGGGTGACACAAACGAAAATAAATCCTTCACAAATAGCTTTTACCTACGAATACTGTAATGGTAATGGAATATTTAATGATCATTGAAGGACAAACGACTGCAGTTTCATCTCCAATGGCAGCTGGCAGCATTGGAAAGCAGAATTAAGAATCACTCACTTTGCTGCTGTTCAGTAGCTGGTGATTTGGCCTCGACATAAGAACCGGGGACTGATAAGAAGGGACAGTTAATCGGTCTCCAACTTCGGGCAATTTGTCTATCATTGCTCAGTACTAAACTTCAAATGATTTCAACTGTGCTATCACTGGAGAAATACCACCAACGATGTCTCTGCAAGATCCTACAAATCCCCTGGGAGGACAGACGCACCAACGTTAGCGTCCTCGACCAGGCCAACATCCCCCAGCATCGAAGCACTGACCACACTCGACCAGCTCCGTTGGGCGGGCCACATTGCCTGACATGAGACTCCCGAAGCAAGCGCTCTACTCGGAACTCCTTCACGGCAAACGAGCCAAAGGTGGGCAGAGGAAACGTTACAGGGACACCCTCAAAGCCTCCCTGATAAAGTGCAACATCCCCACCGACACCTGGGAGTCCCTGGCCAAAGACCACCCTAAGAACATAAGAACATAAGAATTAGGAACAGGAGTAGGCCATCGAGCCATTCAACAAGATCATGGCTGATCTGGCCGTGGACTCAGCTCCACTTACCCGCCCGCTCCCCGTAACCTTTAATTCCCTTATTGGTTAAAAATCTATATATCTGTGATTTGAATACATTCAATGAGCTAGCCTCAACTGCTTCCTTGGGCAGAGAATTCCACAGATTCACAACCCTCTGGGAGAAGAAATTCCTTCTCAACTCGGTTTTAAATTGGCTCCCCCGTATTTTGAGGCTGTGCCCCCTAGTTCTAGTCTCCCCGACCAGTAGAAACAACCTCTCTGCCTCTATCTTGTCTATCCCTTTCATTATTTTAAATGTTTCTATAAGATCACCCCTCATCCTTCTGAACTCCAACGAGTAAAGACCCAGTCTACTCAATCTATCATCATAAGGTAACCCCTCATTTCTGGAATCAGCCGAGTGAATCGTCTCTGTACCACTTCCAAAGCTAGTATATCCTTCCTTAAGTAAGGTGACCAAAACTGCACGCAGTACTCCAGGTGCGGCCTTACCAATACCCTATACAGTTGCAGCAGGACCTCCCTGCTTTTGTACTCCATTCCTCTCGCAATGAAGGCCAACATTCCATTCGCCTTCCTGATTACCTGCTGCACCTGCAAACTAACTTTTTGGGATTCATGCACAAGGACCCCCAGGTCCCTCTGCACCTCAGCATGTTGTAATTTCTCCCCATTCAAATAATATTCCCTTTTACTGTTTTTTCCCCCAAGGTGGATGACCTCACACTTTCCGACATTGTATTCCATCTGCCAAACCTTAGCCCATTCGCTTAACCTATCTAAATCTCTTTGCAGCCTCTCTGTGTCCTCTACACAACCTGCCTTCCCACTAATCTTTGTGTCATCTCCAAATTTAGTTACACTACACTCTGTCAAAGTGGAGGAAGTGCATCCGGGAGGGCGCTGAGCACCTCGAGTCTCATCGCTGAGAGCATGCAGAAAGCAAGCACAGGCAGCGGAAGGAGCGTGCGGCAAACCAGTCCCACCCACCCTTTCCCCCAACCACTGTTTATCCCACCTGTGACAGGGTCTGTGGCTCTCGTATTGGACTGTTCAGCCACCTAAGGACTCATTTTTAGAGTGGAAGCAAGTCTTCCTCGATTCCGAGGGACTGCCTGTGATGATGATGATGAGCGATGGGCAGAATGGCCTCCAGAGCTGTATCCTTAGATTGGATAGGCTGGAGTTGTTTAATTTGGAACAGAGGAGGCTGAGGGGAGACCTGGTTGAGGTGTACGACATCATGAGGGGCCTGGATAGAGTGAATAGGACGGACCTGTTTCCCTTGACAGAGGGGTCAACAACCAGGGGGCGTAGATTTAAAGTAGTTGGTCGGAGGTTTTGAGGGGATTTGAGGGAATATTTCTTCACCCAAAGGGGGGTGGAGGTCTGGAACTCACTGCCTGAAAGGGTGGTAGAGGCAGAAACCCTCACCACATTTAAAAATTACTTGGATTTGCACCTGCAGTGCTGAAACCTGCAGGGCTACGGACAGAGAGATGGAAAGTGGGATTAGGCTGGGTAGCTCTTGGTCGACCGACACTGACACAATGGGCTGAATGGCCTCATTCTGTGATGTAATTGTTCTATGATTACATAGAATGTACAGCACAGGGACAGGCAATTCGACTCAAACAGCCCCCTCCCACCCCTCTTCATCTCACCCCATCACCATATCCCTCTATTCCTTTCTCCCTCGTGTTTATCCAGCCTCCCCTTAAATGCATCGATACTATTCGCCTCAACCACTCCCTGTGGCAACGAGCTCCACATTCTCACCCCGCTCTGGCACAATTCTTGAAGAAGAGCAGGGGAGTTATCCCCGGTGTCCTGGCCAATATTTCATCATCATCATAGGCAGTCCCTCGGAATCGAGGAAGACTTGCTTCCACTCTAAAACTGAGTTCTCAGGTGGCTGAACAGTCCAATACGGGAATTACAGTCTCTGTCACAGGTGGGACAGACAGTGGTTGAGGGAAAGGGTGGGTGGGGAGTCTGGTTTGCCGCACGCTCCTTCCGCTGCCTGCGCTTGCTTTCTGCACGCTCTCGGCGACGAGACTCGAGGTGCGCAGCGCCCTCCCGGATGCACTTCCTCCACTTAGGGCGGTCTTTGGCCAGGGACTCCCAGGTGTCGGTGGGGGTGTTGCACTTTATCAGGGAGGCTTTGAGGGTGGTCCCTGTAACGTTTCCTCTGCCCACCTGGGGCTCGCCTGCCGTGAAGGAGTTCCGAGGAGAGCGCTTGCTTTGGGAGTCTTGTGTCGGGCATGCGGACAATGTGGCCCCGCCCAGCGGAGCTGGTTGAGTGCGGTCAGTGCTTCGATGCTGGGGATGTTGGCTCTCAACCAACATCACTAAAAACAGATTGTCTGATCATTATCACATTGCTGGTTTGTGGGAGCTTGCTGTGCGCAAACATGGCTGTCCCATTTCCCACATTACAACAGTGACTATACTTCAAAACTTCTTCATTGGCTGTAAAGTACTTTGGGGCGTTCTGAGGTCGTGAACGGCGGTATAGAAATGCAAGTTCCTTCTGTGACAAGTGAAGCTCATTCAGGTTATGTGACGTCACGTTACGTGACGTTGCTGTTTGTGCCTCACGGCCTCTCCCCTTTCTTGCTGCTCACCCTCACTGCTGTCCCCTGTGTGGGCCCCACTGCCCCATCTCCTTCCTGCTGCTAGTCCTTTGTCCCGCTTCATTTTAGCATAGCAAGATCCCACAAACTGCAATGTGTTTATTTCCTTGGCGATGTTGCTTGAGGGATAAATATTGCCCCCGGGTCATCAGGGAGAACTCCCCCTGCTCTTCGTCGAACAGTGGCCGTGGGATCTTTTACATCCACCCGAGAGGGCAGACGGGGCCTCGGTTCAGCGTCTCATCCAAAAGACGCCACCTCTGATTGCGGGAGTGACGCACTGTTGCGCCAAACTGATGCCGTGGCTGAGATTTGATGAGTGATCGTGACGGAGGTTGGGCAATTTTGTTAGGTGCAGAGGAGCGGCGAGAGATCGTGGCTGAGGAGCAGTGAGAGATTGTGGCGGAGGAGCAGAGAGAGATCGTGGCGGAGGAGCAGAGAGAGATCGTGGCGGAGGAGAGGCGAATGTTTGTGGCGGAGGAGCGGCGAATGAGGGTACGGGGCCCAGGGGAGGCGAGGGCCCAGGGGCAGCACGGGCCCAGCCCACACTGTGCGATATGTGTGAGCACTAGGTCCGTGCAGCAGAGCTGGTCTCCAGTCGTCCTGGTTAACCCTTGCCACTGGACCAAGACCTCGCTCTGTCAAGCCCGTGTGGTGGCTGGTGTGTAATGGTCACCCCACGTTAAAAAAATCCACCCACAGGCATCTTCCACCCCCTCAATTGGAGTTCAGGACTGGAACATCGGGTCCTTCATTGAAACATCTGTGAACTCTTGTGGAAGCAAGTCATCCTCGTTCGAGGGACCGCCTATTATGATGATGTGCCAAACGGGAGTGAGACTTGAACCCACAACCTTCTGACAATATAGGTGTTTGCCGTGGGCCAAGGGGTAACCTTCTGTTACCCGTTGATCAATGGCATGCACCTATATTGTCAGCCCAATTATTTGGGGCCAGTTTGGCGCAATCTCTTCCCCCACTGCACCCCACCCTCCATCCACCATCCCCTTCCCCCATCCGAAAGTCTTTCCCAGGACTGGGACTGGGACATTTATGTAACACAATAAGGGAAAAAAAGTGCTGGGAATCAAATATTAGCTGAGACTCCCTGAGAGACACCGATCGTCAGTTGGTGTCTGCGATGAGGAAAGGCAGGGCAGGGCGTGAGGTTCGTAACCTTCAGAACCGATTCTGGTCAAGGGCTCACACGCAAAATCTCATCAGCGCTTTTTAGTCTTATTCCAGCACCTTAGAACTTAAGAAACAGGAGCAGGAGTTGGCCATCCGACCCCTCGAGCCTGCTCCGCCATTCAATAAGATCACGGCTGATCTTCGACCTCAACTCCACTTTCCCGCCCGATCCCCATATCCCTCGATTCCGCGAGAGTTCAAAAATCTGTCGATCTCAGCCTTGAATATACTCAACGACTGAGCCTCCACAGCTCTCTGAGGCAGAGAATTCCAAAGTTTCACAACCCTCTGAGAGAAGAAATTCCTCCTCATCTCTGTCTCGGGTTGGGGTGGAGTGTAGAATGTTTCAGTGTACGGGGTGTCGCAGTTGTGTGGGGCGGACTGGTTGGGCCGGGTGCTCTTTACCTTTCCGCCATTGTTCATTGTCCATAGGTTTCTATGTAACCTTCAGGGCTGCTGACCGAGGGCCGTGCGGCTCTTTGTCGGCCGGCGCGGACACGATGGGCCGGAATGGCCTCCTTCTGCGCTGCAAATTTCTATGTTTCTATGTCCTCAGTGGCCGTCCCCATATCCTGAGACTGTGTGACCCCTGGTTCAATTCACTTCGCAGTCAGGGTGAACCTTCTGGTTTTATCTTGGAACTGTCACATTCCCTCTCTCGCTCCAGCACGTTATGAACAATATTTACAGCCAGCCTTTGGAGCCCGCGTGTTACACTTCACACCAGGCACTCTTGGGGCTGCTACTACGTTGATATTTCCACCGTCCATCGTGGTGAAGGAGTGTCCCAAGATTCCCCTCCCGCCGTCACTGTAACCTCTCCCAGCCCTACAACCCTCCGCGACCTCCGCCTTCCTCCAATCCTGGCCTCTTGTGTATCCCCCAATTTTGGGTAGCTGAAGGCACAGCCGCCAACGACAGAGCGATGAAATTCGGAGACGCGCAAGAAAGACAGACTTGCATTTATATAGCGCCGTTTACCACCACCGGACGTCCCAAAGCACTTTACAGCCAATGAAGTACTTTTTGGAGAGTAGTTACTGTTGTAATGTTGGAAACGCGGCAGCCAATTTGCGTACAGCAAGCTCCAACAAACAGCACTGTGATAATGACCCAGCTAGTCTGTTTTTTTTTTGTTATGTTGATTGGGGGATAAATATTGGCCCCAGGACACCGGGGATAACTCCCCTTGCTCATTTTCAAAATTGTGGCCATAGGATCATTTACATCTACCTGAGAGAGCAGATGGGGGCCTCGGTTTGACATCTCATCCGAAAGGCAGCACCTCCGACAGTGCGGCGCTCCCTCAGTACTGCCCCTCCGACAGTGCGGCGCTCCCTCAGTACTGCCCCTCCGACAGTGCAGCACTCCCTCAGTACTGCCCCTCCGACAGTGCAGCACTCCCTCAGTATTGCCTCTCCGACAGTGCAGCGCTCCCTCAGTACTGCCTCTCCGACAGTGCGGCGCTCCCTCAGTACTGCCCCTCCGACAGTGTGGCACTCCCTCAGTACTGCCCCTCCGACAGTGCAGCACCCCCTCAGTACTGCCCCTCCGACAGTGCGGCGCTCCCTCAGTACTGCCCCTCCGACAGTGCGGCTCTCCCTCAGTACTGCCCCTCCGACAGTGCGGCTCTCCCTCAGTACTGCCCCTCCGACAGTGCGGCACTCCCTCAGTACTGCCCCTCCGACAGTGCGGCGCTCCCTCAGTACTGCCCCTCCGACAGTGCGGCGCTCCCTCAGTACTGCCCCTCCGACAGTGCGGCGCTCCCTCAGTACTGCCCCTCCGACAGTGCGGCACTCCCTCAGTACTGCCCCTCCGACAGTGCGGCGCTCCCTCAGCACTGCCCCTCCGACAGTGCGGCGCTCCCTCAGCACTGCCCCCTGGACAGTGCGGCGCTCCCTCAGCACTGCCCCTCCGACAGTGCGGCGCTCCCTCAGTACTGCCCCTCCGACAGTGCGGCGCTCCCTCAGTACTGCCCCTCCGACAGTACGGCGCTCCCTCAGCACTGCCCCTCGGATAAATACTTGAAATGGAAACACTTGCAGGGCTACGGGGAAATAGCAGGTGGGGTCGTGGGACTAATTGAACGGCGCCTGATCCAAAAGATGGCCAGAATTGGAGGAGCGCTGAGATGTTGGAGGGGCGGTCGGGTCTGTGGAGGAGGTTACAGCCATCAGGAAGTGTGGGGGGAGGGGCTGAGACCACGGCAGTGTTTGACCGGGAGTCCCTGGCCAAAGACCGCCCTAAGTGGAGGAAGTGCATCCGGGAGGGCGCTGAGCACCCCGAGTCTCGTCGCCGAGAGCGTGCAGAAAGCAAGCGCAGGCAGCGGAAGGAGCGTGCGGCAAACCAGACTCCCCACCCACCCTTTCCCTCAACCACTGTCTGTCCCACCTGTGACAGAGACTGTAATTCCCGTATTGGACGGTTCAGCCGCCTGAGAACTCACTTTTAGAGTGGGAGCAAGTCTCCCTCGATTCCGAGGGACTGCCTGTGATGATTTGACCGGACAGAATTTGACAGCGTGCCCCGCGAGGAGCTATCGGGGCAGGTGGCTGAAAGCTCGGCTGCAAGAGGCAGGGTTATTTTAAAGCAGTGCACTGTGCGCGCGTCCCCCTCTTGACTGGAAGCAGCAGGGGCTCGGAAGGTGAGGAGGAGGTACAGCAGCTGTCAGCACTATCCTCACATCCCAAGGGCAGAGTGCCAGTCCCTGGGAAGCGATAACAGCCAGTTTATAAATCCCTCCTT